>NW_017728917.1:5479312-5484016 GCF_001723895.1 Crocodylus porosus
ATACTGCTTCTCTCTTCCCCCACCCCACAGGTGTCCTCTTTTTTGATACTGGAAATGTTGTAACCCTAGCTATATTGGGACAGTGAGTCATTACCAACATCCAGCAACATTGGCTTACAGAGCTGCACTTTTCCTTGGTAACATGTGAGTTTAAAAAAAAAAAAAAAAAAGTGTGTCAGAGGAGCTCCATGCCCAAGGTAAGAAACTTTTAAATCCCTGCAAGTTTTAAAAAAAAAGCGGGGGGGTATACAACTATTAACAAATCAGATCACTAAAGAGACACAAGCTGTAATGATCACAAGTAGCAGCCAAAGATAAGAGGTCAAATGTATTTTCATCATGTGAATATGAACAAGGAAGTTCCCTTCTGTGAATGAGGCTCATTAGTCAGCAAACAACATAACTAGATCATGTCCTTGGCTAGGGACAGAAGTTGCACACAAAAACTGGTGATCAGCAACTGATTTAAACCTGTAACAGAACAGAAGCACAGTGCATATAAACCAGTTTCAAAATGGCTGAAACCGGTTTAAGATAAACCTGGATGAATGTTGTATCAGGCTTAACTGATTTAGGTCAAAACAGTTTATGAAACTTCTGTCCCAGATCCCTTCTTGGTCCAAGTTAAATCACAGTTCCCCAGCATGCCTTGCATGCCTGCTATGTGCTTCAGAGAGCAGAGCTGGCCCCACCCCCATAGCCTGAGCAGTGAGAGCTGACTGATAAGCAGGGGGCAAGCCCAGTTGGGGATGCAGCCCAGTCTGTAGAAGGGAGACTACCCTCACAAACCCTAGCAAGCCCTGGCTAGAGTCTGGGGACAGAAAGGGGGGTTAAACACCCTTTGCCCCACTCAAACTTACTGCTGGCTGCAACTGTAGGGTACAAATCCCAGAGGCACTTGGAAGCAGGATGAGCAACCCTGCAGAGCCCTGCTACTGTAATTCTGGACTGCAAATCCCAGAGACCTTGGGGGCAGCAGAAAGAAGAACACGCAGCCAGAGAGACATGCGCTAGCACCCCCTGACTTCTAACCCAAGCCACTGCAGGCATGTGGCTACATTTCCTGAATCAAAGGTAAATGTTTGTTCACTTAACAATTTAGTCTGTGCATCTTAGACTAACCCGCAAAGAGTGATTTGATTTTGCCTCGGGCTTTTTGACCGCCTGTACCTATCTCTCAGGTTAAACTTCTCAAAATGGAACCCAGTTTTGCATGACCAGTTAGTGCAGCTGAAACTCAAGACAGACAAAGATGGTTACAGAGGTAAACACATTTTTATGCCACCAGTGCGTACTGCCATTTTTTTCTCCAGAGCTGCAAATATAACTGGGTGGAGAAAAATTGCCAGCGCAAAACTGAAAATGTTTGGAGAGGTGATGTTTCAAGTAGGTAAATACTCAAATGATCTTTTCTCCCCATGCCCAAATTTGACCTGTAGATCTGTTACAGTCACCATCCTTTACCTAAGGAGGTAAAAAGAGGAAAGACTTGCTTCATTCAGAATCTGTGTTGTTACTAAATTTTAATTAGGCGGAATGGGGTCATTGCTGAGTGAACTTCCTTTCCAGTGACTGAGTGCACAACTGCAGTGCTTTTTACCCTATGCCCTCTCTGAACACGAGACCTGCAGATATTTGTGCAGCTTATTTTAATACTACAATTAAGTAGACCTGCACTGGTTAAAAGTGAAAAATGACAATATTTATGAACAGTAATTGGAGATTGCTGTTTTAGTCTGATGTTTTAGAGTGAAGCAGAAACAAGAAGTGCATTAGGTCAGCCCAGATGAGAGGCAAATAATTCTTTGCCCCTCTGGTATTTATTTCAACAGCATTAATCATGACAAATCCTTTGGTATTCATGCAGATGTAAATTAGCTGCTTCCTTATGTGTAATGACCTTTCCCAATCAAGAAGTTCCTAATAGACTAATAATTGTATTATTTATTCCAGTATAAAGCCTTTATGTTAAGGCACATTTAATATGTATAGTCGCATAAAATGATCATGACACAATCTTGGTGACATGATTCAGACATCACTGATCATCGTACGTTCCATGCCTAGATTCTGGAATCCAACCTTCTAGATTTCTCCATAGGTTAGATCACTGCATAAAAAGGACATCTGTGAAAATTTCACCTTTTACACGGAGGAATTTTTACCCCCCTCTCTCAGAAAAAGGGTCCATAACTATACAATGAAGTTTGGCATTTCTTAAGCAGAGGGCAGTATTACATCAGTAAATGATTACTGAAGTCACCTAATCTACAATATGTGAAATTGTATTTCTTCAGCATAAAGATGCATAACACAGTTAACTGGCTTAAGGCATATATGTGAAGTTTCAGTGGAGCAGAGATGTTTTCCAGACTCGACTCATATGGGAAATAATAGTGCTGATGATTAAAGCCTCTTTCAGCCTCCACAAGTGCTTTACAGTGAAGAGCTCTTTTGTTACTCGCTTTACATTTTGATTTTGACCAATTCCCATTACTAGGTTTCTTCTTCCAGTCCAATTCCCTTGATATCACTCTCTCTGCACATTATGGTTTGTGGCCATGGTCACTAGATGTTTTCTGTATAGTTCAATGTATTCAATTCACCTAAAATTCCCTAATAATGAACACTGCCACATTCATTTATGCCTCTGCACTGAAAGCTGACAAGAACTATAGCAAGTTTCCCTTTGATTTTCAGATACTGGGTCCTCAGTTCTTCTGGCTTCTGTAATACGGAGCTGGGGGGGGAGGGCATCTTTTAATTGGAAAAAAAAAATGGAGCTGAGAAGTCTCCTAAAATATAACATTCAAAAGCAAAGGCTAACTCCTAAAACTTTCCCTACTACTTTTATATTTCTGCAACATTTAGAAACTACTTGCTTACACAGGCTAGGGACAGAAATTACACATAAACCAGGATAAGTGATCAGAATCCAGTTGTGTAACACAACAGTACAGTGAACATAAACCATTTTCAAACTGGCCCAAACTGGTTTAAGATAAACCTGGACGGATGCAGTATAAGCCTTAACTGATTTAGGTTAAATCATTTTCTTGAACTTCTGTCCCAGGTCCCCTCCAGATTCACAGCATCCCAGGATGCTTTGCACGGTGGACAGGCTAGCCTTGGCCCAAGCTGTCGGCTCCAACAGAGCAGGGAGGCATGCTCGAGTGCCCCCCAGCGTCTGGCCTGGGCCACTGCAGGCAGATGGCTGCACTTCTAGAAAGAAAAGTGAATGTCTGTTCAATTGCTTATCAGTTCAGTCTACACAGCTTAGACTGACCTGAGAAGATTGAATTGATTCAGCCTCAGGCTTTTGAACTGTCTGTACTTAGCCAATGAGATTTTATTTTTTCAACTGTGAAGCAGTTCAGATGAAAGGTATCATCAACTCCTAACTGCCATCTTTCACTAGGTGAAACATTTAATTAAATTTGGTCGTAGACTGCTTCTGATTCTTTTCTGACATGATCACAGGAAAACGAATGCCTTTTGACTCACTGACATTGTCTTTACTGCGTCTTCTCCTTTTCTGTTAGCTGTTTGCAGTATAGTTACAAGAACTTCCAAGCTGGTACAAGCAACACCTCATTAGTCAAAATACTCCATAACAGACTGCTGTAGCAGAGATGGTTTTAGAATTCAGATTTATATGAAGAAAACAGAAATGAAAGTGAAAATAATGCAAAAATTTTATCTGGCTATAGCACCAAAGCAAGAAAAAATGCAGTCACCATGTATTATTTTAGAAAGGAAATTGTCTACAAACAATTGAATGGAATATACTGTACAAAGGAGTTATAACAGTATTTTCAGTCCACACAACAGTGCACAGAGTAAAAACACACGGAATGATGAAGGAGAAAAAAAAGATACAAAAAGAGCACTGCAAAACCTGTATTTCACTAGCTGGAAATGGGTTTGGGTAATAAGCAGAGACAATATGATTTGTGAGTTATGGAAAGTGCTAAAGGACAATGGAAGGGAAATAAAATGAAGAAAACGGCATGTTGCGGAGTCCTTGTGCAAAAAAACAAAACAAACAAACAAACAAACAAAAATCACTTTTAGCATGCATCCTGCATAACAGGTCAAGCAGATTTGTGTGATCGGTTGTGACAATAATAAAAACCAGTACAAACAGAAAATGCACAGACCTCCTGAAAAAGCAGTTTTATGCTAAAGTTGAACTAACTTTTGAATCAGAAAGCCAGTCCATTGAAAAAAAAGAGCGCCAGAACAGTACTGTGCAATTATTTCTACCTTTTACAAAGTGTAGCTGAGCAGCCTGAAAGAGCTGACTGGTGTACACATGTGTCAAAAGCTAATTGCGGGCACAGGTCTTTACAAAAGACTACACTGATCCCTGCTTAAAACACATTACCGCAAACCCTAAGTTTAAGTATGTAATAAAAACTGGTAGATTATTATCAGGGGTAAAAAAGAATGTGGCAGCATCAACCCAAGACATCTTGGGGAAAAAAAAGGAGAATTTACACCACTTTTCCGTTTTTATTTTATAATTACTGACAGGCAAGACACAGGACTCAGATCATATAAACCAGGGGTTTCAAGCTTTTTGGGTCAGTGTACCATCGGTGGCCAGACTCAGAGCAGTATAACTTTGGCAGCTGGACACAGACCTGAGGGTGAGGGGCAGTAAGGAGGCATGCAGCCAGACATGGAACTGGGGGGGGGGGG
>NW_017728917.1:5484601-5535426 GCF_001723895.1 Crocodylus porosus
GGCTTTTCTGAAGTCAAGGACTTCTGTGTTGCTGACTGACTTGCCAGCTTTACGGCGGATGGTGAAGGTGATCAGCTCGTGGTCGCTGCCACCCAACTTCCCATCAATCACTAGGTCGCCCCCCGTAGCCAGTACCAGGTCAAGCAGCCTATATAAGGGTATATATTCACCACACCCAGTCTATGTTCACACAGCTTATGTTAAACCACCTAAATGTAAACCAGGAGCAGTGCATACAGGTGTCAGCCACTGCCAGGAGCTACAATCAGGAATCCGATGCAAGTAGCTGGAAGAGGGTTGGGGGGGTGGAAGGAGGGACCTAGTGGGTCCATGAGGTGGTTTGGCAGGTTTGTTGAGGGTGCCTAAGGGGGCTAAATATAGCCAATCAGGGCCAGAGGGGTAGGAAGGAAACAGCATAGCCCTGGTGCTACTGTGAGGAGCTGGGCTTTCTGAGCCCCAGGGCTATTCAGTGAATGCATGCATGCAGGAATTTGGGTGATCCAGTTAACCCTTTCCTAGACTGGGTTAACCCTTTCTTGATCTAAATTAGTGCCTTCCCCGAGGTGAAGTAACTTAGATCAAACGTACTGTTTCTGAGATGATTTAAGCCTTGTGAACACCTGCATAAGTGGGCATTTAAAATCAGGTGTAATGCCTGTAGGTATCCTTGGGATGCGCTAAGAGTTTCTGGTTGTTTCTGTACTTGCGTGTGAAGAAGTGAGATGGAGATTTGGGGATGGGAAATCACTGGGTAAGCGGTTGCTACCTACAAATAACTTGATGGCCGAGGAGATTCCTTCCAGCTTTATGCTCCTCAGTATTACATCGGGGCACATCTACACATTGCTGTATGCTGATGTTGATACTGCGCCGTGCTGCAGTGCTTGCTTTTGCAAGTACTAAAGCACGGTGCATTATGGGTGGTTACGGCACTGTGTGTGTGGCTCATGGTTAGATTTCGCCATTACATCACCATAGCAGCATGCCATATGGCGATATAGCGCATCGTTACGTTGCCATAGGGCGGCATGTAAATGTACCCCAGGAGTACTTTACACTATTTGCAATATATGGGCAGATCTCAAAAGAGGGGGAAATGCTTACATTTTACAGAACCAAAAGGGAGAGGAAGTGATTTTACAGTAGGTATCATGTCACCAAGTCCTGATGAAGGAGGTGGCAATTTAATTCTGGAACAGCTGTAGAACTGCAAAAAAAGTCACTAGATAATAATACTCGTCACGAATGACTTTAAGTCAGACTTCTGTTGGTAGAAAAGTCATCAAGGAAGTCACTGGACTGTGCTGAAGATAACCTCATGTATCAAAGAGGGACGAGAAAGTGGAGTTGAGGCAATTTGAGACTATGTATTACTTAGTAAAGAGGAAATAATTGACATCCTGGAGCTGTGGGAAATAACTGAGATCCTAGAGCATATATTTGATCCCACACTACTGAAATCATTGGAAATTTGGCAAAGAATTTCATTGTAGGATCAGGAATTTACTGTAGCATACTTGATTTCAGTAAGTTTCAGAAAACAAGCATGCATTCTACTTTGGGTAGAAATAGTAAGAGGCAAAGGGTTATAAAAAGGCTAAATTGTAATAAGAATTCAACAGCAAAAGCAATCGATGAAAAAGCAGTTCTGCTGCAGGAAAAAATGGGAGGAAAAATGCAATGTGGCTCTAGTGATAACTTCCTAAAGATGTGAAAGGTAAAAGGAGTTGTATAAGAAATAAGGGAAAGGAGTAAAGATTGGTAGCAGTTACGTAAGGCAGGCAAAATAAGGATGAGGCTAGCTTCTGATACCCTTTCTTTCTTATGTTACATGCACCTTGATTTAATGTGACAAATCATTGTGGCAGGTGCTGCTGTGTGCAACTACAGGTACGAGAACTGGACTCTGATCATGAAAGAGGCGAGTAAGAGCTCCATAAGAGATTTCATGTCGTCATGTGGGCAACAGAAAAACCGTCAAGGAAAAGAAAAAAAAATCACTTGAAAGAATCTGATGCAAGAAATGAAGCATGTGTGTAGTATGGGTTGACAGAATTAGATATAATGATGTGCAGCTGAAAGAAAAAGGATGCATTTAAAGAAAGCAAAGGATCAAGACCTCAGGTTCCTCTCAAGCATAACACCCATCCGTTTCAATTGTAGCTGAGAGTGCAGCAGGCTTCTATCAGATGACTGAGAACAAACTTCAAGATTTGGCCTGAGGAATCTGGCTTGTTGCTTTCAACTGGCAGATTGACAAATTACTCTATTGGTTTAATTGATCAAAGAAGTTTGTGGGGGACATCAGCTCTAGAAAGATATTTAATGCACCTATTTGCAATATATGGGCAAATGCGGGGTGGGGGAGAAAACCAAAAAACCCAAGTCTGTTGTTGAGATTAGGACAAATAATACTTTGGAGTTCACACGTGAAAATTAAAATTAGTCATATTTTCACTACTTTAATTCCAAAAGTCACTAAAACAAAATTCAAATAAACCTAAATGTGTACCCCATTGGACACCCCCCCGCCCAATTTATTAGAGATTTCCAAAAATGATGAGCAATCATTGGGGGGGGGGTGGGAATCAATAAACATAGCAAGCATGAGGTGGGTGGAATATGGTGTTTAATGAGGCGTTATATTTTGGGTATCTTCCAAGGCTCAGAAAGAGAGCAACTTTATTTAATTCAGCCTTCCAGTAGCTTAACTCCATGGGCTCGAGTAGAGAGATTCCTGACTTACGCCAGCCAGGTATCAGAATTATGTGCTGATACTTTCTCGCCTTGCAATTCATATAGGAGATTGCCACTTCTGTTTTTGCTGATACAAACACTTCTTTTGTTTTGTGAGTCCTGGGGAGGAGAGGGCCTGGTGTGACGGGATAGTGGAAAAGGCAATGCCATGCACTTTATTAGCATTCCTGGAGCAAAATGTTTAACATTCTGGTTGGCTGGGATGAATTTCCTAAATGTTAATTGATGCTACTACAAATTGCTAGAGGTATATTCAAGGTGTACAAGGCAATTACACCAGAAGATGTGATAGCAAAGAGAACCATTTTAATAATCAGGCAGAACAGCAGGTATGGCAACAGTTTGCTATCAATGGCAAGAAATGCTTGCTTGTTTACCGGCCTGCTGACAAACTAGTAAAACAGCTCTAATTGAACCAGAGAGAACAAGCTACTTATCTCACAGCCTGGTTTCCCATCTCCATCTGGAATGTGGCTGATTTTATGCAACTCTGGGTCTAAGAATATCAACAGAGGAGTTGAGGGTGCCCTCCTTCTTTGTTACAATTACTCAGTACCTCCAAGGATGTATAGGAATGATATTAAGACTCAATCATTAACAAGCATTGGTTCCTTATTGCAGTAAGTAATCACATAAAAGTCAGACTACCCAGTGAACAAGCAGAGATTGCCAATACAGCAGACATTTGATTTAGCTGGTCAATAAATTTTAAAGATCAATAAAATTTAAATTTCACTGTGAAATAACTCTCCTGAAATGACTGGAGCCTAGCATGCCTGAGCCTAAGACGAGAAACAGGTCGTCTCAGAAGCCACTGTACTCAACCCCAAGTTCAAATATCACAATATCCCCCACCCCCCCCAATTCCATGAAGCTAAAGAGCTGTCTGTAATAGCTTATGTCAGACCTGCGCAGAGCTACTGTCTGTATTAACCAGAGAGAGAAGAGGAGAGCCAGGACTGAGTTCTGCCTCTGCTGAACATCTTTGCATCAAAGGAAGCACCAAAAATAGAGCAGGGAACAGAAGTACCAAGCCAGCCACCTGCTAGGACTTTTCTTCCAATAGGAATGAAACGGAAGATGTGGAATATAGCTGGGAATTTCAAGACAGGAATGTCTTGTTCAGCAGGATATCCCAAAATTAAAATAGGATGCATGTGTACACACACAGACACATCCCTCCACCCCCGCATGCGCGTGCACACACACACACACTCTGTCTGGAAGTTAGGGTGGCTCCATGTGTCAGCCAGAGCCTGGCACCATTCAGCCCCAGGTCCCAGACAGTGAGCAGCACCCTGCCGAGCCACGCGGCACCCGCGCCATGGGGCAGCTGCCACGCGGGTGCCAGGCAAGGAGTGGTGATCCCCGCTGCCCCACGCTGCATGGAGGAGGGCTCTGCCACGAGTGCCTAGAGGCTCCAATCACCGCTGCTGCAGCCAGTGACTGAGGGGCTTTTTATGTTATTTTCTTTTTTTTTTTTTTTTTTTTTTCCAAGTGCCAGGACTAGGCTTGGGCTGGGTGAGGGATGGGGCTAGGCAGGGTAGCCATGGGGGCTTCTCCTGCAGCTCATTCCACCCAGGCACAGCCAGAGGAGCCGTGGGAGAACCTACAGCCACCTGGCTGTGCCTGCCCCTCCCCAGCCCATCCAAAAACCACTGACTCTCTCTGAATCAGCACTGGATCTTCCAAAGCCTATTCAGCTGAATCAACCAGTGAATTCAGACAGTGATCTGAACCTCCAAATCAAATCACTGTCCTCTGAATTGACCGAATCCAAATTTAATACTTCCCTATTCGCACAAGCCTAACGACCAGTCCTACGTTCAGATGAGCAGGCAAGAAACCTGTAAAGATCTGTCTTGGTTTTGTCTGAAGTTCACTGAAACTTCTGTGTTTCTGTGAAATTTAATGTTTCAATGAATCAATCTTCTTAAAATCTTTCCTCAGAAAGTTTCTGACTGTATCCATAGCTCACAAGTTCAGGATCCTTTGAAAATAAATTAATTAAAAACAAACAATCCTCCCCCTCCGCCCCCATGGTCCTAACTTAATATGCTCAGATGATACTCACTGCAAGACCAACAAAGCTACTCAAAGTGTCCAGTGAATTCAGCACAACCGCAAAGAGCAGAATCTAATCCCCTTTATACATATGAATGCATAACAGAGTTCAACATGCAGACACATTCACTGAAAATCCCCTCTTCATAACCCATTCATAACCCAATTCAGCAAGTCCCCAAACTGCAACCTCCTTCACTGACGCCAAATCCAGTTTTGGTTTGTTTCTAGCAAACATAGAAAACTTGAGGGGTTTTTTTTGTTTTGTTTTGTTTTTAAATCTGGTAGATCAAATAACTTATTTAAGTGGTACCTTTCATCAGGTCTTGCAGCCTCCATTTAAAATATTTAGTTTGTATGCATTGTATTATTATAATTTTTTGGATGGGATTCCTGCAGTTCTTTTTGCTAAGGCTGTGTTTGGTCTCTTTAGCCCTTCTTTTCTTTGTGCTACATATGTTCTTCAAGTGGATTGCCTACAAGTGCTCTCTTCGCTATATTAAAACCTAAAAGAATCTTGTTTAATTTTTTTTTTTTTTTTTTTTAAATATTACAGCCATGGCTTCAGCCCAAGAAGCGATTCTGCTTTCAACTCTCCAACACCACACGGATTTTTTTCATTCAAGTTTGCAAAGGCGTTATTCTGACTTCCTTTTCTTTCACACCTGGGGAAGGTCTTTCATGTTCAGTCTGATGCAGGATTCTGATCAAAGTGCTGCTGCCATGAAATTTCCTTTTATTCGGCAAAGGGGCTTTGTAGATTACTAATGCTTTCTGCCATCCTGGACTTTGAGAGTGTTTAGGTTATGAAGATGTGGAGAGTTAGGAATACAAGTCTTGCCCTTTGCCTCGTTCTTATCGAGACAGGTATTTTAAGTGAATTTAATCACTGCACTGTTTGTGACTGAAGAGTGATAATCTTACCTATAGCAAGCATTCAACCGGGTAAGCAATTATTCTAATGTTTTAATTAAAAGAAACAGGAAGACTAATTGTATTAGGAAACATACTGGGATGTGGGACATGGAACATTGCTCATCTAGGATATCAAAATTCAGATCCAACACAGACTACAAGAAATGGGTAAAATTTCTTTGTCCATGACCTGTGGATCAAACATAATCCTGTGACAATTCAAATTCACTCTATATATGGTACGATTGGAGGACACAAAATAATATTAATGCATCTTTGGGAAGCCTGAGTACTGTTGAACATCCTCATCTGCTAAATCCCAGGTATGAAGGGGGATTAACAAATGAAAAATGAGAGGAGATAGTTTGTGTCAAACATCAACTATACAGGAGGCAAGGACTTCTTAAGATGATATCTTTTATTGGAGTAGCAATGCAGTTGGGTTAGAGTTGAGACAGGCTTTCCAAAGCAAGACACACTTGTCACTAAACGCAATCTGGCTTTTGGAAGACAGTGTTTTCTTGTGACCCTAACACATAAGAGAAATTTTATTTCATCTGAAAGTACAGGCATTCTTTTAAAATAAATAAATAAATAAATAAATAAAATTACTGGACTGAGGAAATAAGCAGCAACTCTAATTACTTTTGTGATCTCATTAAAATTCAGATTAAAAGTTCTGCAAATCTCAAACTCTGTATCTATGTGATACTATTTAATATCCTGAGATACGAAGTAGTTACTACACAGGATTCATCACTAGACAGTATTTGCTTTACAATTTGCGACTGTATAGTAATCTGCAGGGCGTCACCAGAATAGAGACAAATTAACAACCCAGATGAAAGTCTCAATACTGAAAGCATGCCATCCCGGTCAGGTGTGAATGAGTGTGGAAAAGCCTTGCATATTTGTTACATGTGGTATAACCACCTTGTGGACGTATACTAAACCTGGCATCCACCATCGTCAACAGGTATCTTCCATGGGCGGTAAATTCACTTAACCGTTCCCAGTCATCTACAGTCATAGGACACGGGGCGATTGATGCAATACCAGAAATAACAGATCCTGTAGCAGTTTTAACCTGTTTGATTGCACCAGTCTTATGTGGCCTTTCGATTCAACACCACATGCTTGCTTCCAGTGTTTCAACGTTCCATTTTTCAATACAGTAATTTCTCCACGAAGCAGTTTTTCATTCCTTTTAAATAGTTTTCATGACAGCAGCTGCCTATATCTTTGTTGTTTAAGGCTCTCTCCCTCTTTTATTAAATAAAAGTAGTTTATCTCAGACAGATTTCTTAGCTTTCAGCCTCAACCACTCTTACATCCATTAGAAGAGAGACTCCTTAGTCTTCTAGTAGTTGAAGAAATGTCCTCACAATATCCATTCCTTCTGCAGTATCCCTAAGCTTGACCGAACTGCAATATTACAGCAGGGGAGAGAGGAAAAGGCTCTAACCACTCAGAGATAGCAGAAGTGTTGTGCAAACCAATAAACAGGCTAAGAAATGTTTTAGTTGATGTCAGAAAAAAGAAAAATACCTATTTATTCTCCCACTTAATGGGTGTTCCCACAACAAAACCATTTTTGTTTTTAGTCTAAAAGGGTGCTCAAGCTTATCACCTGAACTCCCAGATTTGATAAATAGACATAGCCTAAGTGCATTTATTAAAGAAGCAGCCCCATATAAAGCCAAGAGAACTTGATTGATAATGTTTACAGAATAGATGCAAACATTATTGGCCTTGGATTTGTCTGTCTTTTTTTTTTTTAAATTCATTCTCCTTTTCATATGAGTTGAAGTTAAAATTCAGATCAGTATATATCAGTATACCAAAATTAGAAAAATAAATGTCAAAGTCAACTGAAGGAGCAGAACTGTCTACAACTAACACCAGGTTTCAGTGATGTTAAAGAACCCAAAGGGTTTACAACTAAATCTCTCATAACAGTGGCTTAAAACTTATTATTCACTTCAAGGACTGTTTATCTATCATAATAATGTTCCTTTTTTCCCCCCTTACACTATAAGAATTTCTTTTTGCCATTATCACATGGTAATCATGAACTGTTTGTCACAGAGAAGCAATCCACAGAAGAGGTGACCCTCTAATGTCCACAGTGAACACCATCATTCATGTAAAGTGGTCAATAAATCCAACCAACCTAGCCCACAGTACCAGTTTTAGTGCTATGTTATCATGGAGGCTACTTTCACTTTAATCAAGAAAGATATCCAAGGTAACAAGGAACCCCTACATCCAAATTATATCATAATCTAAGGCTTGAAATTTGGAAAGGCTGAAAAATTGTCATTTGTACATGCACACAATTGAAACCTATCATCATCCACCATCATCAATCTCAAGTGGCAGGGGCCTTGGTAGCATTATTTCCAGAATCTATTTAAACTTGACGATATCTTAACCTTCCTGGAAGACCATGATGACCTCTCCTTACAATATCAACCAAGTGAAGAAAAGTGCTTTGGTGCTAATGCCGAAATTGCTCTGCCTCTGGTTTCATAAACACATAATGACACTTGCTGACTTAATAGATTCTAGTTGGTGTTATGTTGAACACCATACATTCTACCCAGGAGCATTTATATCTTATAACTCAAGCGTAGTCATATTTGAGAAATCAAACTTTCAGCATTCAACATCAAGGCCTGAGAGCAAAGGACATAAGCCCTAAAACAAATGAAACTATGTTGAGAAATACAGAAGGACTTCAAAAATATTTGCAACAGACTATTGTAGATAGATACCCCATATCATTTTCTTTGACTTATAATGTGGTGGATGTGAAACTACTAAGATAAAAACCAAACAGTCTACTCCTCAACCACAGTGTCTGTTCTCACCCCTCACCCCCTTTTTTAAAGATATAATCACCTCATAGTAAGTACTGGACTACAGTTGGTTATTTCAAGGCAAATTCTATGTCAAGAGGGTCTCTGGTTCTAATTATGCAGATGAAAGGCTTACTCTGGGTATGATCAGAGATGAAGCTTCAAGAGAAGCAGAAAACATTTTTCACTTCATAAGAGGCACTTTACATCTTGTGTAACATGCCCTTTTTGAAGTTGATTAAATGGCAATAAGTCATTGAAGGACTGCTTACGAAATACACATCATTTTAATCTAACACATATAAAGAAAGTACTATGAAACCCACTCCCTCTAATGAAAGGGCTTGGGTGGCTCCAAGAATGCATAATATTTCTATCGATTTCTGAGATGGCTTCGAGACAATTAATTCAGTTTTGCTTGTAGCTTTACCATGTGGGTAATGAGTGGAAATCCAACAAAAAATTTAAAGAACAGCAAGAAGAAAGATGGACTTAACAACTGGTCAGGAGGGGACTGGCAAGAGAACGATAAATGACAACGATTAAGAGGAAAGAGAACTAGAGGAGATCTAAAGAAGCAAAGGGTGGATAGTGAGGAGCAGGGTTGCCCATGAGGGGAAAGAAAGGTGGACAGCAATGATGTAGTCTTAGAAAGAAGAAGATTCATTCACCGGACTCAGCAAGCAGAAAAAGAAGGGCCCGAAAGAAAGGTCTTGATGTTTGTTTGTCTTTTAAGTGGTGGAGGAGCCAGATCTTAAATAGATCATTTAATTGATTTGGGAAAATTTCCCTACTAGTCCAGCTGACCGAAAGATCGGTGACTCTGTGATAATTAATCTTTCTTAATTAGTCAATTGCTGAGCAACACACAAAGTAACCAAACAGAAAAAAAAAGTCCTACTGGCAGCTAAAGCCAATCCCCACAAAAACAAATTTCAAATCTTTTCAGAACCCGATTGATATGCATGCTGTGTACAGCATCCATTAGAGCCCTCCCTATACTAGAACTATTGTCAATCATGTTCAGCATTCCCAAACAGGAAGTCACACTGTAGTTCATATACAATATTATGGTATGTATTTTGGTCATACTTTTAAACAGAATTACGCTGTTTGCTTAGATGCTCTAGTAAGAAAAAAAGGTTTCTCTGATTACCATTCACGTGTAAGTGTTCCAGTGCCCTTAACAGAAAACACAGTAATAAATCACATATTATTTTAATTGGATGTTTATAAATATTTGCTTACAATTCTTTACTTAGTGTTATTTAGGGGAAACAAAAAGCTGATCCAAAATGTCTTGTTTACCTAACATACCACAGAAAACCACATTTCTATCACAAAAGTTTATGAAGTGTTACATTAAATTAAAGGGAATATAATCAGACCAATGGGTAGACATATTCAGGAGCTGCAAAGCATTTTTTGGGCTTGTTTGTTTTTTCTCCCCTTCTCCTCCCCCCACCAGAAACAATTCCAGGAGAGGGAGCAGTGCAAACATTCAGTCTGCAACCGTCTTCTCTCCCCTGCTTCTTGCACCTTCCTGAAACTGGGGTGATCCCAGTCTGGAGAAGGCGCCGGCTGCTCTGATCCTACCATCCCAGCAACACAGCAAACCCTCCAGAGCGAGAAGCAGGAAGGGGATGGCACTGCTACCTACACTCGACTCCCAGTACCTCATGCCCACTTCTCAGGCCGGGGAATCAAATGCACGAGGAACCAGAGGGCAGCAGCTGGTGGCTGCTTCTCCCCTCCTCTCCCAATCTCCAGCCCAGGGTAATCCTAGTCTCTAGAAGAGATGGGAGCTTTTCCCTGTGGCTCCATTCCTCCTGATCCCTGGGAAGAGTTAAGCTTCAGGAAAGTGTGCAGAAGTTCATTCTCCCAGGACCAACTTCTATCCAGTTGGAATCAGCTTATCCCGCCTTCCCCCAGAGGACAAATGGTTGTAAGCTAGAACATCTGTATGCAAGTGGCACTTCTCCTGGTAGAAACAGGAAGTCCATATGTGGTCTCTACCTATGCATTGTATGGGGACCCTAGGTACCTAAAAAGTGAGGCATTAGTTTTGGAAAATTTGGGCATCACAAGTTCCTTGGGAGATTTGTCCCCAAAGCCTTAGCTTTTATATGAATTTACTACATCTGTCTCTCAAAATACAGGATTTTATCTTATATAATGGAGAACTATACAATTTTTTCCTGGACATCATATACAAGGAGAAACAAAAGAGTATTCATGTAAAAATACCTTGTGTTTAGCAATGCTGTAATAGGTAAGCAAACACAACAGTTGTTCCGTAGGTGTCTGCAAGTCACACTAATAGTGCATAGTGTTGTTCTACAACCTTTTAAACATTAACTTGATATTCAAGAAGAAGATTTAAGGGGAAATAAAGACCGCCTAGAAATGTTTGTTACCTGAAAAAGATATTCTAGGATATAAAGCCTACTTTCCTTATTTAAGCAAACCTCCCATTATTAATCACAATGCCACCTAACTCTTAAATCTGCTGATAGAAAGCAGTAGAAAAAGCACTTTACAAAAGGAGATAGGTATTAGTATCCCCATCTCACAGATTATAAGAAGGAAGGATTGTGGGAATCAATGTAAGAATATATTATAGGATTATATTTGGGAATACCCATAAGAATGTTTGCCTCTTGTGTTATCTGTTGTGTTATTGGACCAACTGCACAGCTGGAATAGACCAAGAGTTTTCTGAATAATAGTTTTCTACAAATAATGCATTCTCCCTTTCAGGCAACTAAAGGAATAGGTTGCAGAGCCAAATTTATCATAAATATTTTTTTAAATCTACATAGCTCTGCCAGTTTGAAAGGGAGCAGGTCCAATTCTAACAGAACAACATCATTTATATCATCCATTGTCATCTCTAATTCCAAAAAAAGAGAGAAAATCTTCAATTAGCATGCTATGCAACACACAAACAACCCAAGAGAAACATTTCCATTATTCAAATCTAGAAAAGGAGAACAATTGAGAAAAATTTTTTTTAACGATGTGCCATCTGCAACCACTCAGTACAGATAGAGTAATAAAAACCAAGATTAAAAGACACAAGAGAACTGGTTTCAATAGATTATTAATTGATTTCCATATTTCTTTTTAAATACTCTTAAAGACATGTACAGAATATAGGAACTACTACTATGAGTCCTCCTATTGGGTATCAATTTTACTTGTGCAGATGTATGCAACATCAAAGTTAGGTAAAGTAAACAAGCACACAAACAGACAATGAATAAACCTGGGAACAGAGATTATGTAATATCCGACACGAAACAAACTACTATATACAATGCTCATCCTGCTGCTCTTGCCTTCAGTGGGAGCAGCCTTGAGCCCTAAGTACATTTCACAACGAAATCTGGATTTCAGGTTTGATCCTATAGTAATGAAGTCAAAGGAGCTCTAGCAGGCAAGACAAAAATCACATACACGTACAGCAAAAAAAAAAAAAAAAAAAAATCTCACCCCCACACTAGAAAAATATTTTCCCAGATTTTCCAAACCTGGATGTCAAAGTTGCACATGAAAATCACTGAAGACCATCGATTTAAATTTAAATCACTTAAAACAGACTCACCCAATCTGTACTCTCAGTAATGTATTAACAGCTAAATTTAAGACTTGCAGCGAAATTGTAGGAAAACAATCGAAACCAAGACACTGAATACAATTTTGATGAGAAGTTCATTCCATAATAAATATATAACAAATGGGAGATGCAAATGAAGTTAAACTTTTTGTTTAATTACTTGGACTTTGTTTTCTAGTTCTGGTATGAGATATGAACTGTAACTCAAAAATTGCACCTGAATTTGACTCTATTCTGTTTAACAATGGTAGACAAAAAGTGAACTTCCCCACTCAACCTTTAAGGTGGAATCTCTTCACTTAAGATATTATCAATGTAGTTGCTTTAGAAACTGTGCTGAAAACATGAAGCAGAAAAGTGAAGAATTGATATCTATATAAAAGAAAATTGTACTTACTCCAGTGCATGGTACACAGTCTTGATTTAATTCAGCATCACCTACAAGGACAAATACAGAATGTAAGTCATGTTGATTTTTTAAATTGCCAAATTCTTTATTCTTAGCGTTAAATGGTTTTATTAAAAATAAGAGCTCTTCAAAAGTAGACAACAGAACATAAACTTAATTTCTGTTACAAACAGTTTGGACATACAGGTTAACCATTCAAAGTACAGTGGAAGATAAAAATATTACAACGACTTGCAAATAAAACAACTACCGAGAATGCAAACACAATAGATGTTCCATCTTTGTGAATCGCAGCCTAGGGAAGTACACTTCCATTATACTTGAATCACGTTTAGGTGGATATTTCTTTGTTGTTCCATACGCATGGAAGGTTCTACAAATGTACCTTTTACCAAACAACTGGTTCCTGCATGTCCGATGGCTAGACCTTTGTTAGTGTATTGTAAACAAATAAATTGTCGTATAGTTTCCATTATTCAGAAGTTTTCCTTTGATCTTCGTTGAATTCGTCTCGTCAGTCAAAATTTGAATATGTAGTAGTTTGGATTAATAGACTAACTGCTGACTAATTTATAACTTCTGGGAACTGGATGGGCTGCAAGGTAGAACGATCTGAAGACTTTGTTTAAGAAATCTAAACTTCGGGGTGAACAGTCTGCTTATTTTGGTGGTCTGTAATCCATGAGTTACTATCTTGTGCAGCCAAGAAACAAGAATCCTATTTGGGCAAGCAGAGAGAGTCTGCTGGATTTGGCAGACAAAGAACATTTGTGCAGCTGAGGTTTTACTCAGATGGTTTGGCAGAGAGAAAGGGCTTGTTCAGCCCACAGTCAAGTCCAGGCAGCTGAAAGCTTAAGTTCAGATAGCCACAGGTAGAATTATTGAACTCTAATGTAAGTGGCTGAGTTCAGCGAGTGGTAGGCCTGAGAATAGCATGCCATTGCCGAGAGCTGTTCAAGAGACGGAATTACTTCAAGTAGAAGGAAGCTGTTAATCATGCAATGGAAAAATCTAGTACAGCACTCGGCCTTGTTTACTGGTTTTTAACTTAGTGTATATACTGTTTAATCTACCCTTTGCTGATAACAGGGCACCTCAGACTTATTAAAGATGCTTTTGGTATTGTTTTTGTTTGTGGCCTTTAAAGGGAACATTACAATTCAAGGACATATGTGTATTTGTGGGAATATTGCTTGATTATTGACATCACTTTGCATTTAAATTTTGATTCTTACATTTATACCTTCACTTGTTTGGCGTTTGGTTTGTGAATACTAACCACATTTGGCAGACTGACCAGCAGAGCTATTCATCTTATTTATGTAAACTTTTAACATTTCAATTTAGTATTGTATTTTCTCCCAATACTCATTTTAGAGCTAATTCCCATTCGTTTCTGCACTCAGTCTTGACTCGAGACAACAAATACCAGTTTAGGCTCATAGCTAAACCTGGATGTTGACTTGAAGATTTCGCCTTCATCATAGCATGGCACTAAATCCCACATGAAGGTGTGGGCACCTTCGTGTACAAGGTCTCTTAAACTGGTCTAAGTGATCAGAAACTGGTTTAAACCTGTAACAGAGCAGATGTTCAGTGTACATAAACCAGTTTGAAAATGGCTGAAACCAGTTTGTGTGTAATGTCTGTCCCTAGCCTAGAACTGCCCATTCCTGCTCCTACCAAAATCTGTGGCAAGCCTACAACTGAAGTCACTGGGAACAAGATCAGGCTCTAAATTACTTTGTAGATTATCAAACAATTTCACTGGCTGTAATTTTGTGCTAGGGAATTATATGTTACGGCTTCTGTATAGAAACATTATGGGCACGTTTTACAAATATGTAGCGCACACATGCAATTAGAGTTTTTAATGAGGCCTGATTGTGACATTTCTCAGCCAATGTTTGAGAGTCATGTTCATAAACTGCAACAGGGAACAGCTTACTGGGTTTACTGGCAGATCTTTGATTTTGCACAGCACTAGCTTTCATCCAGACTTGCTGGAGGGAAGACTTTTCTTCCAGTTCAAGCACAAATGACTTGATAGGAAGCATGTGGAATCCAGCAAAGAAGCTCTGAGACATCCAAAAAGAGAAACAACATTCAGAGAAGGAGCAGGTTTCAAGTGAGCCAGAGCCAGATGGAGCTTCACTGAAGTAAGCACAATGCTGGATATCAAGCAGATAAATATCTGACACTTGGTGCTCTGTCTAATTAGACTTCAAAATTAAATGGAAGGGTTTTATGCCAGTGGAATTGTTACTTTGCTTTCTTGAATATGCTGGGCCAAATTCTACCTGGCGATTCACTTCCCTTTTGAAAGCTCCAATTTTGTATAGATCAGTGGTTTTCAATTATTTAGACTCAAGGCAACCCCGGATAGACTCAAGGCACCCCTGAAAAAATGCCAGCCCTTAGTTTCCCCCCCTTTTTTTTTTTTTGACTGTGACAAAATAATAGAGCAATTTTTCTGCAGCAAAGAACTCAGAGAGACCACAACTATGGATTTCTATTTGAAATCTCTAGATTTATCTGGTGAACCATGTTTGTAAACCTAGCAATGCTAACATCCAATAGCACTCTATGGCATTCTTCAAAGGATCTCAAGGCACCCAGGGTGCCATGGCTCCCTGATTAAGACCCAGCGGTGTAGGCTAAAATGTCCCCGAATCGCTTCACCCCCATTAAGAATCAGTCCCTGGATATCAAAAAAAACACGAAATCAATTAATGCCGTATCCATTTCTTAAACAAATCTGCATTTAAAGTTTCTTTAGATACGGATGACAGACCGATTGATTAGAATTCTCTCTCATAATCAAGCTGAGGGGGCTAATTCTCATCCTGTTTATATTGGCTTACATCTGGAGTAACACAAACATAACTGAAATCAAAACATGAGCCAAAACCCAGAGAAGTTCAGCATCTCTTTAACAGAAACCACATTCAGGAGAACCTGAATGCCCTAAAAAAAATATCTAAAACATGAAATTTTATCTTAAAAGTTAAAATGATAAAATTAAGTCAAGCTGTACTTAGTAGTTTGATCAAATGTAAAAATAAACTTAAGCATAATCTTCTACAGCAATATTAAATAACTCACACTTCAAAAAAGCCCCCTAACAATATGTAGACAAAACGCTTTGGACTTCCTTGGGATTTTTCCTGCATTAAAGCTGAAATACCGAGCTTCACGTGAGTCAGTTTTGTTGTCTGAAGTTACTACCACTTGATTTTCAGACATTATATGTTTTCATTCCTTTGTTCTCTTTTCTCCCCACTGTTTGTTTTTGGTTGTGGTTTCCCAGTGTTAGCTCTTCTTTTTGATATCACATAAATTAGTTCAGTTCCATCAAACCTTAACCCATCCCCCACTTCTGTTGTTTTAGAGATCAGTCTCAGAAACAGCCTGAAACATTTCTTAATCACAAGAGAAATGCTTCTAAGGCAGTGACAGCATTAATGTTTCGTCATCATTGTTAAACACTGTAGTAGAGCCAAAGGGTGCACCTTTGAGAATTAACTCTTACTCCCAAGATACATGCATGTCTTGATAAAAAAATAACTGTTCCTTGAGAGGAATTTGTGACCTTGAGATACCTTTGGAAAGGTTTTCTCCATTTTCCATCTCTATATGAAAGGGCACCAGTGTTAAAAAGAGTCACTTGATGGCATATAGTCTAAATTTTCACAAATTTCAAATGAATACATTATTCATTGGTGGTAAAGCCAAAGGCATCCTAGCCTCATGCTAATGAAAACTTTATAATAGACCAGTCACAAGTTCAGTCGTAAGAGACACATTCCTGGTCATTAAAATTTTCGTCAGAACCAGACTCCTACGTAGATGTGTGAACTAGCGACTCAGAGGTACATGTATTAATTAACAGAATCTGAAATGCAGAGTCAGGCACCCTTTGGTGCACAACGTTCTTTCAGCATTTTACCTTCATGCACACAGCTAAAGAGACATTGCTACCGAAAGTCAAAGGGAGCTAAATGTCCAAGTTCACTTGGAGCCTTTCATAAAATCTCCCTTAAGCCTGCGCTCTTTTAACAAGTGCCAGAAAGTCACTGAAATATCAGAGGAAGTCTTTTGCATTTACATGGATTGATTTTCCATTCCACCCCGCTCCCCTTTTCAACTAATTTACCCATTTATACCCTCTGAGTTAAATAGGTGCTAAGGTTATTTTTTTGTAAATAACATTTCATTTTGCCTAGAAACAGACCAATGCCCAAAATGTTTCACAGTCTTTTTTCCAGTGCAGACATTCAAAACATAACAGCAGCTCACCTCAGGTATCTTCTTATTTTGTTCCAGCACTGGAGTCATGTTTATGTATTTCCTTCTACAGATACCTTTTCCATAAAAGAGCCCTAGAGGGCCATGACACTTTATAAGATACCTGAGTGGCAAAAAGATGACTAACTAGTCAGATGCAAGTATAAAAACACATTTAGATTCAGTTTAAAAAAGAAAAGAAGAATGATGAAAGATGCGTAAGGTAGAAAAACTGAAGGGATCACAATATTTCACTGGCGTTTATTATTTCCCTGGCACTGAACTGCTGTCTAATCATTTCAATGCTGTTTGTGAGAGACTGTTAATATACATCTCCTGCAGAAAAACCTCTAGACCTTATATGAAGTGTTCATGCACCCAGAATCAAGAAATCAAGCAATGTCACAAGCTTAATTCTTCACCTTTCTCCACTTGTAGTCTTTAACCATTTGCTCCTACAGCTATTTCAGCTCGTTTGAGCGATGGGCGATGATTGTGCAATGCATCTCAGGGGTAAATAGCTTTCCTATGCAACAACTTAAACATTTCTTTTTTCCCCACTATTCTACATGAGGTCAAGGGAGACCTCACCCTCAAGAAAAAAACAAAAACAAAATATAAGATAACCAAAAAAGAAAATGAACCCTTTTAAAGTTGGGTTTTTTCTTTCTCTTGGGGGATGAGGGGTGGGTTGAAGAGGGGAACCTGACCCCCACTGCCACCCATGTAGCCTGATGGTTAGTTCATTAGAATCTGGACTTGATTAGAATCAAGTTCTGATTCTTCCACCCCCAATCTACTAGCTGTTCTGGGGTGGGTGGTCTCAATATCTCCTGTTGTGCACCAGCTTGACTTAAAGAGATATTCACTGCAGCAGAAACTTAATGCTGGATCTCTCAGGCTAAGTACAGAGATTCGAAAAGCCTGATGGGGAAGTGCTCTAAAATGTTGAGCTTTACTCTAAGTGCCCTAGGTTAGGTTGGGAGGGAACAGAAGACACATTCTGCTTTTCAGGGGGAGGAAGAGGAAGGGGAAGCAGGGTGCCTGCACTGGCCAAGGACAACAGGCTGGGGGCACTCAAACACACCACCGTGCAGCTGAGCCACCCCTGACTGGCTATCCCAGCCCAGTCTCAAGCTTCCCCCCTCACCCCCAGCTGTGTTGGTTGGCTCATGGGGGAGGAGGGGGGGCAGGGCTAAGGCCCAGTGAAAAACTCTGAGGCCTAAGGATTGCAAGTGCCACATCTGCAGTAGCAATCTTTCCCACCCAGGGCTGCAGAAAACCCCCAGGGTCCGGGGGAGAAAAGCAGCCTGTGTGGCAACCACAAGAGGAGGCTGTGAGGTGGTGATCTCAAGGCCACCTACAAACTCATCAGGGGGACAGCAAGAAATAAAAGGATACAATGTTTACCATCAAGGTAACTAGAAATAATGGCCACAAACTGAAAGAGAGCAACTTCAGACTGGACATCAGGAAAAAGCAGTGAGGGCTGCCAAAATATGGAATATGCTCCCAAGGGAGGTGGTGCTGTCCCCTTCCTTGGAGGTATTAACAGGAGACTGGACAGACACCTGGCTGGGGTCATCTGACCCCAACACGCTTTCCTGCCCAGGGCAGGGGATCAGACTCAGTGATCTAATAGGTCCCTTCCGACACTAATAACAATGAAACTATGAAACCTTCCAGCTGCAGGGGTTCCCCCACACCCCCAGGGTGGAGAGATTGACACAGCACCGATCCTTCAGCCCCAGGGTGCGTGGGACACCCCCATATGTGGCAGCCTCTCAACTGGGGTGGTAAGGCCTGGCTGTTGCTGGTGCAGGGGAAGACCCCGCTCTCCCAACAAGCCAGCATTGGTAGAGGTGGGACCCACTGCCTGGCCCTGTTGATGACAGGTACAGGCAAAAGCCTCTTAGTGGTGCTGAGTAGTAGCTGTGGAGGGAGCAGATTCCCTTACCATGTGGTCCTGGCCCCCCACACCCAGCCAGAATAGCTGGGGGGGGCACCTGGGGGGGGTCTTTGCCTTCTGTCCCCTTAACCCCTTTGCCACTGATAGCTGATGGGTGGTGTGGCTGATCAGACGGTGAGGAAGGGCACACCACATGCCCCACCCAACTGTGCTGACTGGGGGGTGGGGGGCTGGGACAGAGTCAGAGACCTCTATTTCCCCCCCTGCCAGGGAGCAGAGAGAGAGACGGAGCTTCTTCTGGCTCCTGTCTGTTACAGCCTGGGGGCAGGGCTGGCCCAGTGCTTGCCTGGAGCAGATGAGCACGCCACCCTTGCAGATAAGCGAGGGGCACCTGGGATGCTGTAGGACAGCAAACTAATGCAATTCACTATGGGATCTCAGACAAAACTTCAATAGACTAGTTTAACCTAAATCAGTTAAGTCTGGTACTGCATCCATCGAGGTCCATCTTAGACTGGGTTCTGCCATTTTGAAACCAGTCTACATGCCCCCAACTTCCATTCTGTTACAAGTTTAGACCAGTTTCCAAACACCTAAGCCAGAAGAAGTGTAATGTCTGCACCTGGCCTCACATCCCAGTTGAGTGCAAGGACCACTGTCTCTCTCAATTCTGCAGTTGAGAATTGAGGTTTAATTTAAAGCAGTACATCCCTGTTAACAAATTCAGTTTTCACAAGTTAGAAGGATTTTTCCAATAAAGCATCTCCCTCAGAAAAAGTCCCCCAAAGAATTATCACATGCTACCGTCTTGTCCTGCTAGCCACTGCAAACAAATCCAGGAGCATCATCTCTTAGGGAAACGTGTGTGTGAACACACACGCACACACGCACCACTCTCCATTCTATCAAAATATTAGAGAGTAGAAAGTAGCTTTTCAAAGTTTCAAGAAGTTTTAGTGCCAAACAGAATCATTGCCTCTATGATGATTTAAAGAAAAATGTATTTTAAGGAATGTGCCACCTCAGGAAAAAAGGGAAGAAGGACAAGTTTAGAGTACTTCCATTTTACGAACAATTGTTTCATCCACCTAAAATTTACCAAGCAGCAGAGTGCTCCAGTAGACACATGTTTAAAAGGTGGTGACTAAAGTAACTGTGCTTGTATCCTTACAAGCCACATTGAACCTAGATTTCTACACTTAAAAAACTAATGCATTTTAACTACATTACCACCTAACACTCAGCAACCCTTAAGCAATTTTGCTTTTTAAAAGAGTCACAGCTTCCAGTCAACATGAACACTCACGTCATACCCCGTTGAAGAATATGCCAGAATTCACAGCTATGAGACTACATAGTGCTCTTATAGTTGATACTGTAAAACGCATTACATTAAGAAGAATTAAAGCTATAAGCTGCTCAGGATTTTCTGTAACCCTTCTCTACAGATCACTGTAAGGAACTTCAGAATGCAGATATAAAGCTGTTTCAAAAGGTAACAGGAATGACATCCCTTTAACGCAACTCCCCAGTCAGCACTCCTGAGTTTTGTTCTCTCAGCTGTGTTTTCCAAAAAATGAAAAAAGATTCATTGTCAAGTGATCTTCATTTTATATATTAAAAAAAAAAGAAAAAGCACACATTTCAAGAGAAAAATCACTTCAGGAGAAAAATAAAAAGACACCGCTTCATTTCACAGAACTACTGTTTAATTGCACAAAAAATAAAATCTATTTTTCAGGTGAAAGCAGCTTTTTGGTGGTTGGCGACTGGGAGCTGCTGATGAGAGCCTAGAGAACATTTGATCTCGTCTGCTGGCAGTAGAAATCTTTACATTGCACTCTATCTGTTGAGCTTATATTGACACATTAATGCAGGCTGCTATTCTCAGAAGAAAGGAGCCATGGCCCAGAAAGTTCAGGTGCATTTCACATCTAGCATAGCTAGCTGCTTGGTCCAAAACATCCTCAACACGTTTATTCTCATCGCCCAAGAGAACTAGGGAAAAAGTTATTATCCTCATTATACAGGTGGGGAACAGAGGCACAAAAATACTGAGACCTAGATCTTCACAGGCATTTTGGTGCCCAACATCCATTGCCTGAATAAGAATTAGGTATCTATCACCCTTTGAGATGCACGAGGCTTAAGTGATTTACCTGAGATCTCACTGGAAGTCCCAAAAAGGTGGACCTGATTCCATTTGGTACATAACCACTAAAACCACAGAACCCCTTCATATCACTTATTCTGTCCCACAGCCCCTACCCCTGGCTTCAGGGGCTTTGAGAGCTGACAGGGAGTCAGGCAACACAGCCTGCTCTGCCATAAACACCATTTGAAAGCCACTGCACTAGACCATCCTTCTTCACCCATTTCTCTCAGATTCCTTACTGTAAAGCCAGGAGCAAGAACGAGGTAGTTTTGCTAACCTTGTTGCCTGCAGATAGGCTGTTGGCTTTGATCCCTAAAGAAAAAGGGGCCCCATCAGCTGGAAAGTGGCCTTCAAGGGCTCTAGAGAGAGCTGCTTATACAGGTATTGTTGTTGCTAACACTCCTTGGAAAAGGGGACCCTGGAAAAAAGTTTATCAGGATTCCTGAAAGGAATCTCATGGTTCAATGGGGCAAGGTGGACCATTACAGAGAGACTATATTTTAACTCTTGAATACAGATTTCAGATAATCTGAAACATACCTGCAGTATATACTGTTCAGGGCTATTAGCAGAGAGGTAGTCTTGTTGGTCTGAAGTCAGGCAGAAGACAGGATAGATATGCACCTAATACATCCAGTTACTCTGTAAGGTGCAATTCTACCCTGTCTTCTTCATCTTTATTAGCCATGTTAGTATCAAAATAACTGCTATGCTCCCAACTCAGCCAAGGACAAAGGATACACGGTGGCCAAAGGAAACACTTCAAGAACAGCTTCAAGGCAAACATTAAGAAGTATGGCATTGACATGACAAATTAACCCAGGATATGGTGATGCCTTGTACATCTTACTTTGGGGAAAGGTGCATCTTACTTTGAGAAAACCATCTTGTCCTGGAGGCAGAAAAAAAAAAAAAAAAAAAAAAGACAGAAAAGGAAGGAAAGGAAACAAGACTGGAAAATCCATGGGCCAACCCTCTCTTTAACCACCACCTGTGGCATCTGTAAGAGACCACGGCTCTAGGATCAGCCTTCATAGTCCTCAACAGACTCACCTATAACCCTTTACCCGACCTGTGGGAGTGATCATTCTCGACTGGGAAGGATTGCCAATGACAAATATCATGGTTAACATCACACACCCACTGCCTGCCTGATAGTCAATGTTGGTGGTTTGAGGCAACGTGTTATAACAATTTCTGTCCCATACGCTGGGGGTGCCATTGCACAGCTCTGGGCTCCAAGTCCTCAGCTGTGCCAGAATATCATTGTGTGCATCCAGTAGAAGAACGCAGCCCACCCTTCCACCTCCATCATACAAGCCATAGGTTGATTCAATCCCTAACCCTGATACCAACTTCCCCCGACCCCCCCAAAAAACGGAATCCAGGCATCTCCCTGCTGGAAATTATCTGTACACCTGCAGCTCCTGTTCACGTGCAGAACTGCTAGATGCCTGGCTTCAGAAGAACCCCAAAGGCATTCAGAAACTAGGCAGAGAGACTTGTTCCAGCAGGTGCATTTATAGCAGAGCTAGCATATAAGGGAACTGAAATCTAGGATATCTCCACCCCTCCCAGGCCAGTGCCCTAAGCACCAGGGAGCGTTCAAACATCCTTGCCCACAGCCTGGGGCTAGACCACTCCTGAGAAGTGGCAGTATCCTAGTAGGAGGGCTGAAGCCCTTCAGGGTAAGGAGCCCACGAACTTCCACTCTGGCTAGCCCCGCACAACACCCAAGAGGACAGCCCTGACTCTCCTGTGTAGCCACAGGCTGCACTCAAGTGTACCACCAAGTGTGGTGGTTCTTTAAAAAGTTAGTACATGGTATTCACCCCCTTGTCTAGATTTTTGTTTTACCCTTTCAGAAGAGTTACATTATGGTAGTGGGTTGTTGTGTATTCCCCTGATAAACTACACCAACAATTTGATTAATGAAGGGAAGTTTAAGTTAGATTTAAGGGAAGAAAAAAACCTCTCACAAGTAGTAGTAGTAAAGCACTGGAACAGGTTACTTAGCAAGATGGTGGAATCTCCATCCTTGGAGGTTTTCAAGACCCAGGTAGACAATGACTTGGCTGGGATGATTTAGTTGGGGATGGCCCTGCTTTGATCAGGGGGTTGGATTAAGTGACCTCCTGCGGTCCTTTCTAACTCTAATTTTCTATGATTCTACACAGGGCAAGGGGTAAAACGTGACCATTGCTCACACTAAGGCATGAATTTTGACCAAGTCACAGATAACATCCTGGTTCCTTTCCTGCTCATGGGAAAGCAGTCCACTTTTCATATGCACAAGAACTAGTGCCGGCTCCACCGTGTTATTTGCACCAGAGCCATGCACTCCTATATGCCCTGCTTATGAGGAAGGATGCAGAAATCTGTGCTGCCTCTGGGCTGAGCCTCAAAAGGGGAGTAAAGAAACACTGTGTTTGGCTTGTATGCCTGCACAGGGAAATAATCAACTTGCCTGAAAGACAAACCATGCTTTTCTCATCTACCAGCTGCAGCTGATAAATTATGAAGCTTTCTCTCAGAAAAAAAAAATATTTGAATCCCTGGCTTCCCTCCTATTCATGAATTCATACATTGTCATTAACACAACAGATTGATGATGGCAGCTAAACTGAAGAGATACAATTTTCAGAGGCTGAAATATAAATCCTGCATGTATTTGTCACAAGCACTTTTCCTGTTCATCTAAACATTGTTTAGAGAGAGCCAAAATGTGTTGTGTAAATGTAAGCCATCTCAAAGAAGAAAAAAAGGATTCAAAGTCCAAGATTGCCACAGTAACTATTCCAGGGTTTGACAGACTTCACTTCAATGATAAAATATTGTCAAAAAAAAAACCAGATCTCAGTTGGCTGATTACTTCTTAAAAATTAAATCCCTGAAAATATTATTTTTGGGTAGCAGTATACAATTGGTCTTCTCAGTTGGAGAAAGGCCTTACAAATGTCTATTGGATTTTAGGTTTCATAACGTAATTTTCCTGATGTCATTTGCTTCACAAATGAAATGAACATTGACCTGCTTCACTGCCTATTGACAATAAAATCATCTTTAGACACCAGAATTCTTTGCAGAGGTGTCAAAAAAAAATATTTATACATGATACAGGCTGATTCATAACACCAAACACATTAGCTGTATAACCCTGAAATTCTCTCTCCAATGGGGCCTCCTATCTCTACTGAAAGGGTCTGAAATATACACCAATGGATGGAAAATATAAAGAGGCGCAAATCTAAAAGGCTGTATTTTTGGAAAACATTTTGCTATGTAATAAATACAGTGAAGATTGTATCTGTCAGCAGAAGTAAGTGACTGCTAAAGAATTCAGCTTGGAAGAGGACACTTTTTGTACATCACTTCCTACTTGAAATGCAAAAGTAATGAAATGCATTAAATTGTTTTGCTTCGCCTGAGAATAATACTCAAGTCTCTTTGAACTGCTGATTAAGTGTTTCTTTGCTTATTTGCATACAGTATATCAGCCTAGCCACTTATCACAAAAGATAATTTAACATGATGCATCAGGCTGCAGTGGTAAAAATGGAAGTTTCACTGCTGATAAAATTAGTCAGTTGTGCTTTGCATGTTTAAATTTTTTGCTGTTGAGACATTTAGCACATCTTGCACAGTGCCTACTTTGTGAGGAAACAAAGGATTATGGGTTATAACAGATGGTAGCAAATCCTCTGTGTAGGGTAGTGAGCTATGATGTTCTATTGTTTTTATTTATTATGGTTTCTTTCCTCCACTAAAATTTTTAAAAAATGACAAAAGCTGACGTAGAAGCAAGTGGTATCACTTGGTAACGTAGGAGTTGCACATAAACCAGTTTAAGCAATCAGAAACTCGTTTAAACCTGTAACAAACAGAAGGTCAGTGCACATAAACCACTTTTCCAAATGGCTGAGACTGGTTTAAGATAAGTCTGATATACTACATTCAACCAGGTTTAACTGATTTGGGTCAAACCCATTTGTGAAACTTGTGTCCCAGACCTCTTCCTGGTTCAAGTTAAATCAGAGTCCCCCAACATCCCAGCATGCTTTCCAGCCCTGGACTGTGCTGTGCTGTCTGCTCCAGCAGAGAAAGGGGTGTGGGGGGAGGGGAGGGAAGGAGGGACCCTCCCCCCCCAGGCAAACTCCTGCTGGGGTCTGGGGCCAGGCAAGGGGGTTAAATTCCCATTCCCCCGAGTATAGACATGCTCTGCCCTGCTAAAAACTTACTGCTCCAAAGCCCACAGGTACCTGGAAGCAGGAAGTGATAAGCAACCCTGCAGAGTCCTGCTGTTGTGATTCTGGACCGCAAATCCCAGAGACCTTGGGGGCAGCAGGAGGAGAGGTACACACAGTCCATGCTGGCTACGTGCCAGAGACACGTGCTCTAGCGCCACCCCCCACAACTGCTGGCCTGAGCCACTGGAGGCATGTGGCTGCATTTCCTGAATCAAGAGTAAATGTGGGTTCACTTGTTAGTCAGTTTAATCTCTGAAGCTTAAACTAACCTGAAAAGACTGAAGTGATTCAGCCTCAGGCTCTTCAACTGTCTATACTTAGCCCTAGAGTTCTGTGGCTCAGGAGTTACCTCATACAAGTGCAATAGAGAGACATTTTCATAGCAATCCCATATTTCTTCTTTGGGTACAGGAGCAGAAAGAAAAACATATACCAAGGGGAATGGACTGGCTAGCAGGGGAATGGACTACATCAATGGTGTCAAACTCCTCTGGCCCCATGGGTTGACCAAGGGATGCAGAGCTGATCTGCAGGCTAGATCAGGCCCACCAAGTGGCCCCATGCGTCGGTTCCAGCCCAGAGGTCTGGTCCAGCTTGGGCACCGTGTGCAGTGTGCACTCTGGACTGACTGCATGACCTGCCTGCACTGCACACTGGCTCCAGTCCCATGAACCCCACGCAGCATATGGTGGCCCCAACCCTGGCCCCACACATGGCATGTAGTACATGAGGCTGGTCCAGGGCATGTGCTACATACAGCCTATGCCCTGGGCTACACAGAGCACATGCCCTAGGCTGGTTTGGGATATTTGCTTTATGTGGTTTCTGCACTAAATTAGCCTTATGGGCTAGATCCAGACCAGACTTGGATCCAGTGCACTGCATGTAGTGCATGCCCAGACTAGCCCTGTGCCTTGTGCAGCCCATGCCAGAAGGGCTCTGTGCACTGCATGCTGCACCTGGAGCTGTGGCCAGTGCATGCTGCACTGGGTGGAGTGGAGACCAACACACAGCACTGCTGGCCAGACAATAGGCCTCCACAGGACAGCTCTGGCTCATATTCTGCATCTTTCAGCCCCGTGGACTAGATCATTAGATCTTTTCCATTTTTGAATTTTGATTCTCCCATTTTTCAAGTTTTTTTTTGTTGTTGGGGGGAGGGGGGCACTCGGGCCCCAAGTGCCCCTCTCGCCCAGCACATCCACCTCAGGTATTAGGTTTCTTTGCAAGCTGTGAGCTGTGGACCCACCGCTCCTCATCCATCTGCTTACAGAGACACCTTTTAGAGCAGTGTCTAAAAGGGAACCCAAGCTAGATGATCCAGACATTGTAGGACTGGTGAGCCAAAGTGATTAATATATTTCTAATATTTCAGGAGTCCTACTTCTGTTACCAGTCTTACAATTCACCTGTTTTGTTGCATGACTCATGTGCAACAGAAGGAGGGGCGGTGGACACTGATGGATGACTTGAAAGAGCAACTGGCATTTTAAAATCTCAAAATCCTTATGGCATAGGAAAGGAGTCTTCCCCAGTTGTAGAAAGGAAAATGTGTCAAACCTCACAAGCTCATAATTTGACGAAAATTGGGATCAGGGTGAACTCTGTCATTTAATTTTTAATCAAAATGCTAGAGGATCAAATATTAAATTAATTTTAAACTGAAAAGCACAAAAAAAAAGTAATGTTATTCTCAAAGTGAAGCTCTAATACAGGACATGAGCCATTAAAACCCCTTGAAACATTTTCAGAACTGGGAATCTATAAGAAGTGACCACATCCCACAGCGCTTTGCCTCCCCATCCCATGGGAAGGAGGGGAAAAGTGTGGCAGGCATGCACGTGTGCCTTTTGAGGTATGTACTATTCACTGGAAAGGCAGACTTTAATTTCTAAATAGGTAAACTGCCCATTTGTGTTCTTTATTGCATTCAGGGAAATAAAATTGTTTATAAGCAATGGGAACACAAACAAGAATGCATTAAATGGCTGACTCAGAACATCAATTTCTCCTCCTATTTGAAACAATTGACAGCTCCAGATATTGGCTAAACACTTGGTCCAGAAAGGCAACAATATTTTGCAAGAATTATGGACTTCAGAAGATGTTATATGCTGCATTTGGAACCAGGGAACTCATTCTAACCTGAGTTGATAGCTTACATGTTATTTAGTTTAAGCCTTTAATAAACGTTTAGCACAAAACTCTGAATATTTTTTGCTGAATTCAGTCTGCTTTAACAGTGCACTGGAAGTAAGAAAGGGGGGAAAATTTAGATCCATCCCAAATGATAATAAAATTGATTGTGCACAAAGCAACAGTGAAGGCCTCATGAAAATTTCCAAAGCAAGGAAGAATGTCATTAGCAACTGAGGCACAATAAATCTCCCTCCCCTTGAGACAGTATTTGGGATTTATTGTTCAATGCAATTCTGCCACTAATCAGAAACCTTGTGTTATGAAACTATAACTCCAGTCATACTGTTTCTTCACAGGGATTCATGCAATACTGGAAAGCTATGTAGAAGTAAGCTCAGGTAACTAACAAAATGCCTAACACGATGTGGATCTCAAGCCCAATCCCATAATCATGCCTCCTGCCACGTATATGCAGCATGGCAGGAAGTGCAGTTGTTGGGAACATGCATCAGATCCCATGGTGCCTTTAACTGACCATCTGCCAGGGGTCTAAGAGTAACACGCCTGTGGTCACGCAGCTGATCACCAGAAGGAACCAACACTAGAACGTAGGTTCCAGCGCCTCTCCCCAATACTCCCCCCCAACTTTGCATGCTCTCAGCCATTGTAATACAACCCTGATAGCATGCAAGGCTTTAGAACACATTTTGAAGGTAAGGCGGGGCCGGGAAGGATTTGGCAATTCAGACCTAGACAGCTTAAAACGTTCTTTACTGGGGAGACTACATACAGAATACATTCTCTGGTAGCAATTCCATCTTCATAAGGATGAAGGTCTGAGCTAATCTAGATGGATTTAAACTGTGTATCTAGAACATCTACAATACCAACTTCATTGTACAATGCCTCACAAGGTTACAGCTCAGGAATTAATGCTCGGTATATTATAGAAGGTTTTGCTCTCGCATGTGCATGTGCAGAAAATTAAGTTTTGTCACTTCAGTATTTCTTTTACTTTGGAAAAACATCTCATTTATGTCCCATAGATAGCGGTCTACCAAACTCAAGGAGCTTGCCAGGCAATTTTGCAGGAGACCCCGGGGGCTGGTAGCCATTTTTGCAGGCCTAATGTGGCAGCCCCTTCCCCCTTGCCTCACACCTCCCACACCTCTGATCAGCCAAGGGGCCCTGGTGGCCCCACCCTTCACCACTGATTGGCTGTGAGGGTTGTCCACAGTGTGGCCCCACCCCTCCCCACTTATCAGTGTGGGGTGGGCCCCCTCACAGCCAATCAGCAGTGAGGGGCAGGGGTGGAAGCCATCTTGCCATGCCAGCAGTCCCACTGCTGGTTACAAGGATTGCTGGCTCCCTAAAGAGCCAGCATTTTATTTTTCAGTAAGCATGAGGATTCAGTAAGGTGGGCTTTTTTGGGGGAGGGGGCAGGAGGAGCCCACCAAAAACTTGGAGTCTGTGCTTTTTCACGGAGCTCACCCAAAATCAGTTTCCATGAAAACTGCAATTTTGGTAGGTTCTACCTATAGGTGTGGTGGTAGACGAGGGAAGCAAAGGACATTGGATAATAGTAAGTTTATTTATTTTCAAATGTACCTGCCACTTCAACTGTTATAATAGCATACGGTTAGAGGACTTTTGGAGAACAGTCTAAAGCCACCGGGACAGGTAGGGGAAAGGGGGGGAACTTGTAGCCATCTCCTTTCTAGCTCTGAGCTGATTATTAACATTTGTAGTTGTAGGTTTTACTCAGTTAGCCAGTTTCATTTCTGTACTTCTTAGACTTAAGTAACATTTCCACCTTATGTACTGCAATAAAGCTGGACCTTGCAAAGCTCAGAACCAGGACATAGCTGAAGAGCATACAAATCTACAGGCAAGTTTGGTCAGAAGCACATGCCCCATTTCAGATTTTGGCTAATGCCCACAACATGTTACAGCAAGCGCCGTCTAGCGAGACTAGGCAGAGTCAGCTGGCTGTTGCCTGCATAAGCATATGCCCAAGGAGCTCTGACAGTTCAGCTTAATATTTGATATACTAGCAGCAGTGCTACTTACTCAAAATCACAGCCCGACTGGCAAAATAGCCAGTTGGTTAAATTGTATTGTTTCGCCAAGCATTTATTATTACTAGAACAGATTTGTTGGGGCTACTGTGACGTGATTGGTTAAATGAAAAGATGCTTTCTTTTCACAGAGAAATATAGTTACCACTGAGCCTCCTTCAAATATGAAAATGTTTGCCCATAAGTCCCAACCCCGCCGCTTACTCCATCTCCAAATAATTAACCCACAGTGATCACAGGCACATGTTAATATAAAAGAAACAACACGTTGGAGCAACAAAGACAATGTCTAAAGATAATTTGTGCATGTAGATAAATGGAAGTTGGGCATCTACGTAGGAAGGCTACGTCATCAGATTATGCAAGGTATGGTAAATATTTATTCATATACACAAAGTAGTTGAGGACATTACGTTTTATGAAGCCAGGCAGTCAGAGGTTAGAAATGGCCTCAAATTAAGAACTTTTGCAAATTCTAATTCAGCTTCTTTGGGCTTATGCATTATAAGAGGCTTTACAAACCTGATCACATTTGAACTAAAGCTCTGAGCCAAATTCAGCTATGGGATAAGCAAGTACAGCTTTGTTGAAACACAGAACTGAGTTTAGCTGTTGAATTCAAATTGATTGTTTCATACGATTAAAATAATCATAGTCTTAAAATAATGATCAAATTACTGACATTTAATACTACGTATAACTTGATTAATTAATACACTATTAAATTTCAATTTTCAAAAACAATTGAGAACTTTTATCTTTAACCTTTTGTATTTCGAAAAAAAAAGTATGATCTGGACTGCTTGATCATTTTTCACTTAAAAAAATTAAAAACCACCCCTACTACTAGCTTTATGGACAATTGGATTTTCTTAAACGTTTTCATTTTGTTGAGTACTCATGTTTCATTTAAAACATTTCCATTTGAACACTGAACTAAAAGGAGCCTCCAAACCAAATATTAACCATTTTGATGAAGACTAGAAACATTATCCAGGGAGGGTCATTTCCAGCCAGTTCTAACAAACGCAGATTCAATTGTTGAAAAAGTCAGTGCCAACTCTGCTGCTCTCGCATTGAAAGAGGCACGGGGGAAGGCGGCAGGCAGGGAGAACCAAGGTTGGAACATGTCGATACGATCTGTACTCTAGATTTGCTGAATCAGGCTGAGCAGGTCACTGACTCTTTTCCACTAAGAATGGGACTGAGCCCAATATCTGCAATTTCAAAGTCTTTATTCAATAATATACTAAATGATTTGTGGTTTGAATAAACTAGTTATGTAATGGTAGGTTTCCATGTATCAATAGACTTGTTAACTAAGAAATGACATGCAGTTAATTTGTTCTGTGATCAAGCCACAGGCGGGCTGCTTAGTGTTGTGCAACAACCCTGGTCTGATCATTAATCTTACCTGACCCTGTATTTTATCCATGGCTTGATAATAAAAGCTGTGTTTTTGTTTCAGAAACCTTTGATTTTATTATTTACATATTTCTATAGTTGCATCCGTGACTTGTAAGGTTTTTTGAATGTTTCTCATGGGTAAGCAGATACAATAGTAATCATTGTACTTGGAATCTGGAGAGAATCTTACCATCAGAGATGTGTAGAAAGCCAACAGTCATCAGATTTTCTTCTAAAACTATGCCGTGGCCTTGATCTACAGATATTGATTGAACCACTCAAGTGGTGGAGCTAGGATTTGCAGAAAGGCACCTGTGCTCTCTCCTCATTGTATCAGAAAGAAACAAACTCCCCTTGAGAAGTCCCAGCCTATGCATTTACTGAGTGGGCATTCCCACATCTTCCCAAGGCCTCATTGAGAGTGTGTGGGTGGCTGAACACCGGCAAAGGAAGCAAACAAGTATGCAGGTGAAAATGAAGACGAACAGACTGGGTGACCGAGGAAGGAAGAGCAAATGAGTGGGAGGACAGAGAAAGAAAGTATATGCTGAAGTTTTTGTTTGCCAACACGCAGGCCCCTAGCATGCATTCATTTAATGGCACAATGCAATCTGATCCCCAGTCCCAACAACTGTGTCTCCTGCAATGCCACACGTTCAGGGTAGGACATGTAGTTGTTAAGACTGAGGGTGTCGGGGGGGGGAAAGAATCAGCTCCACTGGGGACTTTAAAACCTGCCAAAAGCTCCCGATCCTCTGCACTGAGGCCAGTTTGAGTCCCCAGTGGGAGGAGCTGACAATTAACTGATTGTTGCTCCTTGCTGAGACAGCCCCAGGTCCAGTTGTAGACCTGGTCAAAACAGCTCTGGCCAGGCAGTGGATCGTAGGGAAATCAGAAGCTCCCGACATGGGCTGAGGGAGAGGGGGCAAAAGTTCCTCCATTGAGAACTTTAAACCCTACTGAAACCCTCGGTCCTTTGCACCCCAGCAGCTCAGCAAGAGCTACCAGGTTTGGGGTTTAAAGTCCCCAGCAGGAAAGGCACCTTAGCCTGCTCTTTAAAGCTTCTCAGGTGCTGGGAGCCAGAGATGAGGGAGTCTTTCCATCTATCCTGGGGAATTTTTAAAAAAGCATCTCAGCTGTAAGCATGCTCTTTAAAATCCCCTGTGCACTGGGACCCACGGTGCAGGGCATGGGCGGGGAGCTCCCACACTGTGAAGTAACACCAGCAGCTGCAAAGTGGGGAGCGCCCAGCCCTTCAGCTGCCACTTCCATGACTGCGCCGATAAATTTAAACAAAAAAACCCAAAAAACAGGAGTGCGTCTAGGGCTCCCAGCTTCAAGTGTAGGGGGTTTTTTTTGTTTGTTTTTGTTTTTTTCTAAAGGTCCAATGTGCAGCAAGTCCAGGGGAGACACTCCCTGATGTCAGGCTCATGGCACACCTTCCTCACATCTGCCTTAGAGGATCGGAAAAGCAAGTCAGGTCCAGCATCTGGTGCTGCCACCAGCAGGATCCCAAGGGATCCCTGCGGTTGAGGGACAGCTGCATCTTGCCCCATCGTTGTGCTCACCTGAGTATCAGAACCTCTCACCGGTCGGCCCTCACACACCGCATGTTCAATCACAATACAAACAGTAGGGAAAGGGGAGAAAAAAAGAGAGGGGGCACTGCTGAAAGAGGCAAGGAAAACACACAAAGCAGAAGCAGTTAACTCATTGAGGAACTTGGAGGGGGGTTATAAAGCCTAATCCAGATAGTAGGACAATTATAATCTCCATTTAGAAAACATTTAACCCAATCCAGTCTGTGGATGGTTTTTTGCTCTGCAGTTTCCCAGGCAGGTTCACATTTTAAGTTCTGTTGTCTAAGAGCCACTCCTCTTTTCCCTATGCTTCACTGCTTTCTGCTTAGCAGCTTTGCTTCCTGCAGTCCCTTCACAGCCCCTGATGAAGTAAGCCCTCTGCTTATGAAAGCTTATATTATATTATCCTCCTGACAGACATTAAAAATATGTTTTCTCGCTTCACAATACCCCTCTGAACTTGATACTACTGTACTCCTCTATGCGTACATAGATAGATTGCATGCTGAAGGTAAAACTCCCTGTAAAATGCTTTATATTAAAATAAGTTCAACTGCCCTTACCAGGCAGGGTGTTTCCATGGGGAAAGAGGGAAGGTATGGGCACATGCCTTAAGCTATTTCACTTAAACATTGAATGTTGCCCTTGGGCCTCATTAAAGGAAAACGCTTATGGTATTGCCAATCCCAGCCACTCAAAAAATAAGAGGGTAGATGTTCTCCTTCTTTCTTCCTTATCCCAATCTTATACAGTTGGTTAGAAATAAAATTAAAATACATATTGGGTTTGTTTGTTTGTTTTCCTGTTTGCTTTCTGGTTTGAGTCTTTAAGCTATCCTTACCTCACTTTTTCAAACTTATTTGCAACTCAGAGGAACAGTAACTTATTGTAAAAGCCATGAAAGCTAAGATCCTCATGCAATTTCTTCCAACAGCCAGGGCTCTAGGAAAAATACTGACAATCACAGGACTTAACATAAAAATTGCAATTGGCAGGACTGCTTTTAATTGCTGTAGTTCTATAGAGATGCCTGTCTGGCAGACTTGCTCATGGCTGGGATGCATAGCAGGGGCTCCTGCTCCCATTCCTCTCACCAACCCCAAAAGGGTCGCATACTCCTCCACATATTTTACACAATTACACTGACCCCCACCCCACGTCTCCCCTGGACTGGACCTTTAAAGAGATGGGGAACAAAACAATGCTTGAAATCGCAACAAAAAACAAGTCTGAATGCATGTCTCCACACAAATATCCCAGTTTTCTGAACTCTTGATATATTCTCTACTAGTTCTTTTCACTAGCCATCCAAGAACTTACCTGTTCTTAGGAGGAATCCCCCTGGCTTTCCACCTGGGAGCCGTTTCTTCTCTGCCCTCAGCTAGGGAGCAAGCAAACTGCTCTGTGGCTTTTCCAGCACCCTTTGCAGCCTGCTGGCCAAAGGCTCAGTAAAACAAACGGGCAAATCCCTCCACTATTCATCTGGGTCTCAGCCCTCTCCAGGTTTGGGGGTGAAGAGAAGCCAACTCTCTCTTCCCCCTGCCTTTTCCAGCATGGGCAGGTTAATCAAACGACCCCTATGCTGCTTTCTCCTTCTCCAGTTTCCCACCCCCCCTCACTTTGCTAGCTTAGCAAAGTCCACAGCATGCGCCTCTGCTGCTTTTCTAATTCCTGGCCTTCTCCAAGAAATTCATATGATGTCCCCCTCCTCCCAGCTCAGCTAACTGCCTTCTCTGAGAAATCCTGAAGACACCAGCCTCCTCCCATTCACTAGTCCCAAGCGACACTCCTGCCCCTTTGATCAGGTACCGGTGCTCTCTCACACGGGGGCCAGCACCTTCTTTATTTCAAGGGGCTAGCCACTTTGTGACACCTCCATAATGAAAATGTACAGTCTGCCAGTGTTTAAATTGCAAAAAGAATTTCAGCTTTCCTCAGCATTTGCAATCCAGGGCAGAGCAGAGAGAAATGTAATGTTAGGAAGAGGTGGAAAGGGAAGTGGATTTGAGCTTAAAAACTGAACTAATTAATCGGTGTGAATTATCTACTGCTGCATTTAAGAGGAGTTGCATCTAACAGCTAAGGCACCCAGAGCATATGGATAGATGTTTCTCATAGAATTTCTATAAAATCTGAATAGTGTGGAAATTACTAAGTTGTAAGATTGCTAGACAGTACAAATCTGGCACTAGCATAGCTGAGAGCAATCATGTTGAGGGGGTAGAAGGAGCAAAAAGGAGAGAGAGAGAGAGAGAATCTGGGTTAGAGAGAAATCTTTCTTAGGTACAGCCAGTTCTTTAAGAAGAGATGAAAACTCCTTCACTACACATGCAGGTTCTCACTGGCAGCAAACATGGAAAACCCTTTATTACCAGTCACCCACGAGTGCCAAGTTAGCTTGGCTATCCCAATGATTATACCAGGCGCATCTACCCAAGCCATTAATAGGACTCAAACTCTGGTGCAGTTTGTGCTGGAGTCGGCTGCCCCTGGGCGCAGCGTCTGAACGTGTGCCTAGGACAGCAGCAGTCTGAGCCGGGGCAAAGGAGACCTGACCTGGCAGCTGGCTTGGGAGGGAAATCAGCCTCAGGCTCCGGGTGGCAGCATTGAAGCTGGCTGGGGCATGAGGATGCACAAACTGCAAACCCATCTGGTTGGCCTCCCAAGCCACGGCTGCTCCGCCCCGGGTCAAACTGCTGCAGTTCCAGTCGCTGTCCATGAGTGTGTAAGTAAATGACTCTACCATAAGACAGTCCTGTCCCCAACAGCGCTATCTTATGATGGAGTTAATTTACTGATCCCTAATGCGGGCACACAGGTAAACGCCACAGTAAAGTACTTGCAGATATACCACAATAAAGCACGCGTAGATGCACCTACTGTCCTGTAATTCCGCTAACAGTAGTTCTTTATTTCAAGATGCTGGATGCCCTGAGCTCTCAACTCAGTCACTGGAAACAGAAGGTGTTTAGCGCTCGCACTAGCACCTGGGAAGACCTCAGGAGTAAGGGGAAGCTTAGCACAAAAGCTCTGATGTCAGTATTTACCAGCTTTTATCACAACTCTAGCATAAGCGGGGAAACGTTGATGTCAAATAGTGTATTTTAGTATTCTTTGGCAAATATTAATTTATTTTAATGGGCAAACGCTGCATGCTAAAGCATGGCCTGGCAGGAGATGGACAATAACTGTAAAGAAAAATCTTTGGTGGTAGCAGGGGAGAAGGGAAAGACAGCAGTGAGAGGAATGAAATTACTATTAGAAGTACTGAACGTGAAAGCCACCATTGCCCTTCATGGCTTTCCTAGACAATACCCTTAGTAGGTATTACCTTAATAGGGTAATATTTTTTGTTACAGCTGCTACATAGAAAGCATTCATCCAAGCCAGGAGCTATGGTTATTGTCTCAATGCTTCCTCATGGGCTGCACTGGGGGTTGTATTAGATGGGTCTAGCAGTCTCTCCTCTCATTAGAAGTTCTGTTTCCAGACAGGAGGCGCAGTTTGAAAATATTTCCAGGATTTTCAAGACTGACTAGGGATTTGGGGCACCTCTCTTTGTGGATAATCCGATAGAAAGATCCCCAGAGGATTTGATTTCAAGGTGTCGAGTACCCCCAAAGTCTCCGCTGTACCCCCTTCACAGGCATATGTGATCGCGAGGACAAAGAGGTCAAGAGGTTTGTGGACAATTCCGCTACTTGCAAATATTTTAACCAACCTAACTACATCATTTCTTTTACAAGGTGCAAATAAGCATGTGCAATGCATGCTAATTACTTACAATTTAATTATGGTGTAAATACAGCTATGTAAAAAGATAATCAGATGGCTACTTGTGCAATGTAAATTAATTGATAACAGGAGATTTACAATTGCAAATTAGGGTGATTACACTTTGAGTACTATGTTAGATGTTAAGTGTAATGCATAGTTAATCACTTATCTATTATTTCACGATATTGTTGCATTATGCATTTAACATGGCAGATTGCACCCCTGTATTAGGTGGCAAGGAGAGTGGGGGGAGAAGGGTGACAATTTTTTCCGAGTTGGCACATTCGCATTTTGCTATTTCCACCATAATTATCCTGCATAATTTCCATCATTATCTATTATCTGAAATGTTCTCTATGCTGCTGGCAATAGGGTACTTAGTTGTGATTAGGCTTGGAGAGAGAAATTTATACAACCTTATCTTTAACTTGCATTTCAGATTCCCCTTCCTCTCTGCCTCATCCAGTGCTCAATTTAGTTTCACTTGTGTGGCCGTCTGCAACTATAAACATAAATTGTCTGCAATTTTATGCCTGCAAAATGCTGGTTTGACCTGTATTTCTTTCATTATGCCACCAACATGCAGGAGGCAGCTCTACAATCTCTATATAAAATAATGGGGTTGGGTAGTTTTTTCTGGTTTTATTTTTATTTATTTTATATTTTGCTGCTTACTGGAAGTTGTTTGGTCTCTTTTAAAGGCTTCTTTTTTCCCCCATGTGTGTGTTATTTCAGAAGGTCTGCATGTTGTCTCTGATCCTTGCTAGATAAAGGATGTCTATGGTAGCTGTTAGTTGATTTTCTATTGACTTCTGTTTGAGGCTGAAGGTGTTTCTCATTACTTTCTTATAATACAGTGAGAATACCAATTTAGCTACATTGACCTTGTAATGATGTTTATTTCTTCTTTTATTAGTGCCCGTGTTGAGCATAGTTTTTATTACTCTAACTGTGTCTGAGTTTTGCTACTATTTTGGATTACATGAAATGGCAAGTATGTGCTATGCATCAGTCTGCATTTGTTGAGTTTCTATAATTTAGTCTTGTGTTTAACAGTTGTTGTATCCTCACCTTTCCAAGCTTAAAATATAGTTGACCTGGGAATATAATTTCACCTTCAACCCCCTACTGAAGAAGTCAGGACATTGCCCTAAAACTTGCAAGAATTTTTTTTAAGTAAATAAAAAACAAACAAACAAACAAACAAACAAAAATGCTTTCTATTTTATGACCCTTTATTTTAAACGTGTGCTTCTTGGTTTCTCTAAACTAAAAGGGCTAGATTCTTAAATTAAACCTAAGATTTTAAAATTGGAGCTGAATGTGTTCACTTAATCGCATGCCTCCAGCAGCTGTGACTTTAAAAATACCTCACCAAATAGCAAAAGGTAGCAATACTCATCATATCAAGTGCTGGAAATCCTCAGTCAAATGTTTTTGTCTTTCAGGATGCTTACTCTATTACTGCAGAGCCTGAGGGCATTACTTACAGTTCAGGATACCACATACTCTGCCAGGGGTTGGCAACCCCCATAACAAATGCCAGTGCATGGTATGTGAAGCCAGTTTGCTCGGCGTGCCACAGATGGCCCAAGCTCTAGGTAGGCCCCAGCTGCCAGCCATGGAGCCCGGGCTGCTCACAGCAAGAGGTGGGGAGGCTGCAAGGAACTGCACTGGAGGCAGCGGTGCCCCAGCTGGGCGTGTTGCCAGTAGCAGGTGCACCTGCGTCTCCAGGTGGATGGCACAGAAAGGATCAGAGCCGTGCTGCCACAAAAAGGATTGGGTCCCTTGCGGCTCTCCTGCCATCTGCCCCAGGCATACCAACATCTTACAAGTTGAGGCTGCAGGGCTTTTTTGCACTCTGTCCAAAAACATTGCCGGTCCCTGTGCTAGGTGCTGTACCAAACAAGAAAAGTTATACTTCTATACATGTACATATACTGGGGAGTGAGGCTTACTGCGACAGAGTGGAACCTCCCTCCCTGCCCCGCAAAAAGGAAACACCACCCCCCCAAAAAAAAACTTTCTAATGCAATTTCTCTCCCCCCCGCCCCCATCAAAAAAAAAGTACAAATCCCTGATTCTGATTGAATCCACTATATGCAGTCAAGTGCTAGTGTGCAGCTCTGCATGCAGTTTTTGATGTTTCAGGCATTACTGCCTGGTAGTTGTCTGAGGGTTGTTCCCGAAGCTTTAAAGAATAAGTTAGATAAACCATCCTAGTCAGGTGTTTAGACAGGAATGGCCCTGCCTTAAGCAGGGGCCTGGAGTAGATAACTTCCTGAGGCCCTTCCAGCCCCACTTTTCCATCGTTCGTTATCACTACTGGAAATTAAAGGTTTAATATACAAAAGTCAAAAGGAAGTTTGCAGAAGCATTCAACATATCCTTTTGTAAAAAATATCAAAAAACTCGTACTTGGGTCAGCACTGAATGTTTTTAGACACAAGACACTTACAATTGCTCTTCTTACAGAAATATAGTACTTGCTGTATACATTTTCTTTCCTTCCCAGGAACAAAAGATGTATGATCATGGCCCCCCCCGTCTTCTACTACCCATGAGCGAGTGGCAGCAGCATGGGCAGGGAACTGGCATATCAGGGCTGCTCATCACCACAAAGCAGTGGGTGGGGAGGCAGCTGCAACTGGACCTGCATCCTAGTGAATGAAGGGGGCAGGATGACCTCTGATTTCCCATGATAAAAAACCCCAAATCAAATGCCAAAATTTATAGGTATTTAGGATGCATTTCATTGGAGCGATTGAGGCACTGGTAGGCTTCCCAACTGTTATAAAATTGTAAATATGTCAATAAAACATTGTGTTAAAATGATTCCGATAGATAGAGGTATTTCATTTTAATCACACGAAACACGGATTGGGGAGGGAGGGGGGTGCGGAAAGCAAAGAATTTGTGATTTTTTAAAACAGAGAAAACCAGGATCCCTGCATATCAGTTTTTGAAAAGTAGTTAAAATTTTGAGTGACCCGCATCTAAAAAACAGCAGCAAGCTTTCAAACCCTCCAGGAATACTTCCCATCCCATGATCCCTCCCTCCTCCACCCTCACTGCATTTATAAAATAATTCCTTTCCAAGCTAGGTAACTTTGTTGTTTCAAGGTAAAACTTTGCAGCATGCTTTAAACCCGAGGTTATTTTATAAACATGCGTTTGAACAGATTTATAACGGAATGCTTCAGAGCTCCTTATCCCACCGTGATGCAGTTAACGATCCAGCCTACTGAGTCTGCTATACATTAATAAAAATGTTTGTGCTTTGCACAAACACTCGAAACAGAAATTGAAAGACTCATTCAGAATGTGCTGAAGGTCTAAAATAATTCATGAGAGAATAGTAGAGCTAATAATTGGTGCTTCTTGGATTATATTTTGTTTCTTGTTTCTACTGACTACATATCTTGCATTATGCATTTTTTTTTTTTTTTTTTTTGCTGAAATTACTAGCCAAATTAACAAGGCAGACAGCTAGTCCTAAGGGTGCATCTTAGAGCTATTTTTCTGCCTAAAACAGTTCACCCCCTTACAGTGCCATTTACCAAGTAGATTTTACACTCCCCTCTCTTTAAAGCAACTTAAGATAAAACTTTTCCTATTCATTCAGCATGCTGAATGGATGTGACTGAACATATGCTATCCGATGGATAAGGGCTAAATCCGCAAAAGGGGCATAACTCTCACTGGTTTCTGAGGGAGTTAGGCACCTTTGTAAGTCCGAGTTCAAATGACTGTATATACTGCAACCTACCAGCCCCAAGGAAAATAAGATTTTTTTTGGAGGGTGGGGAAGGGGGGTAGCCCTTCCAAAGATAAGGGGGATGACTTTCCAAAGCAAAATTTAAAAAGGTGAAAAAGCTTTAAAAAATGGCAGAGTTGAGGCACATATTCATTATTTCTCAGGTTTCAAGACAAAAAATTAAAAGAAGCTGTAAACAAAGGGGCATCCACCACAGCTGCTAATTTAACTTAGCTCTTAAAAATCAAGGCTCTGACCTTACCCAAAATAAACCGAAACCATCCTAATAACCTCAGAGAGGATATGCACGACAAAGGCATGAGGCTCACTCTTCTGAAACAGTCTTAGCTCTGCAGGTCCAACACTCACCAAGTAAGTAAACACTTACTTTAAATCGATGTAGGGCGTACAGCTGTTGAATAAGACTCTGCCAATTTCATAAAGCTTGCTTCTGATGAAAACCCACTATTAAATGATGCAGGATTGATTTCTGAGGTATATACAGCATTGTCCATAACCTCAATTTCATGATTCGGCAATTCCAATTACTGCAGACTACAAGATAGCAAGCCTCTAGATGATGAGGGAAGGCTGTTTGTGGCCCACACTTTTGTGTGCTTCTACATGGGACAATGCCTAATCGCAATGCATCTTCCCAGCAAGCATGGTGAAGGACTTGGGACTAATAAAAGCATTAAAGATCCCAGGAGGAGGAAACGGAATCCCTGCTAAATCCTATTTCAAGCTTGTAAAAGGAAACAACAGAAGCCTGGTGGATCAGGTCGGAGAAGGAAAGACAGGGGGATCCAAGGTGTGACCCTGCCCCTGGAACATTTTGGTGAACCTGGGCATGAGGATGGTCCAGGGGGCAGGAGCTTGAACTACAGTTCAAGTTCTCTCAGTCACAGAGAGAGAGAAAAGCAGCTCCCTGGTTTGTTGGCCACGTAAGCAGGAAAGCCAAGTAACCTGGAGGTTAAGCATGCATTATATGGCTTGTTATGAGAATGAGGGACCTAATTGATGGATACATCATGCTGTACCAAACCGACCTTATTACTGTCCACATTAAAAAAAGGTCAAAGCAGAGTTATGACAGCTACAGCTTTCAAGAGAGCTTTCATACTTAATGTGATGTTTTACCAATATGCAGAAATATTTCATGCTGCAGTCACCCTGAACGGCATCCCACATCAGAAGACAGAAGGCAACTTGCCACCCATCGTAGAAAGGATATGCAATAACCCTCTGAGAGATGAAGTACAGGCAGAGTTATTAAAATGCATGACATGCTCCCTGCCCGCTATCAGATCTGTATTGGATGGGAATAGGATACTTAATAGGGAAGACACTGCCCCCAAGACTCTTATTCTTTTGGGACAACATTACTGCACTGGAAATGAACTGACGTATTTCATAAAGGGGAATGGGACCATATGTACAAGCCTCCAGTTGGCAAGCTTTCCTGAAAAATTAGACAGGGAGCAGACAAGTAGCTTTTTACAGGAAGTTCAGCTGAGAGTAGGTGTAACTGTCAGTTTAAAAACTGTGTGTGCAGATGTGGGGGAAGGGAATAAGGGTTCTTTGCCAAAAAATTTTTTTTAAAAAAGTTGACTCTTAGTCATCCTTCAGCTGTAGATTATCTATTTTCTTCATGCAAAATGAAGCTGATAATTTATTTTGAAATTCAAATTACAAAAAAGAGTCTGAATTGATTTTGCTGCTTTTTCTAACAATTCATCTGATTAGAGGTGTTAAACCAACCTAGGAACCCCAGAAAGGAGGCCGTAGTTAATTTCTAGGTAAGGGGATGTCATCCCCTTCTGTACGAAATCATTGGACAACCAAAATAAAAAGCTTGATGGTAAAACTGTGCAAGCACAAGCATATTCTGAACATCATGCAACCACTAGAGCTGGCTCTACACACGGTCCAGGGGCAGTGGGCATGGGGAACACTTTAATAAAAGTGGTTCTTGGGAGTTGCTCTAAATTAAAGCACCCGCAGCATCACATGTATTTGGGGTTCCACGCTTCAAAATGACCATGTCGGAGCTTTACTAAAGCTCATCTGACAAGCTTTAACTAAAGTGCCCCCAGTCGCCATGCTGAAAACACAGGGGCTCTGAATACATGAAATGCCAAGGCTGATGGAGCATGCTACCTTAGCATGCTCCAGCAGACTCGACTAATCAAGTCTGCCCTGCGTCAGAGCAGATGTCTTACACGTCTACAGGCACCCACACCTTTGGAAACTGAAAGTATTCTGAACAGGGTTAGTACTGATCTTCAAAGCATGATCTAGATGCAAGAGAGATCTTTTTTTAAAATTTATTTAAGCAGACAGACTTTAGGAATCCTTCCAGTAGCATCGTGTTTGTATTTTAACAGGATCTTTAGAGAAGAAGAGAAGGAAGTGACTTGGACAGTACAGCATCCTAAAGAAAGTGTCCTTGTTTTACAGAAGCATTAATGCATTTGAAAATTTTAAAAATGGCAGATGAATATGATGGAATTTAAATATATATCATACATCCTGAGTAGCCATGTAAGAATCTGAAGTCCAGGGATCCCACTGAAGTGCATGCCACCCTGGAATTAATTTTAGAAATGCAGTATCACGCAGCTGACTAATGCTGCCATTTGAATACATGGGAATAAGAAACAAATTTCATGGAAATTATCTGGTAAAGGGAAGAAACAAAAAAAACCAGAGCGGAGTCCAATGGACTAGCATTTCCAGCGGACTGCTGTCAATTTTAGGGAGACTACTATCTGTTTGGGAGATATTAAGTTCTAAAAATTAACTATTTTTTATGTCGTCATAGAGATGCCCAGAGATTGAGTTGAGATCAGTCCTACTTATCTGCTGAGTGACAAAGACCTTGCTCAAAATAGACAAGAGGGGGGTGGAGTGTGGTAGATACAGAGGGGGCGTGACTTGCCCATGCCTCCTGACTCAAGTCTAGCACCCTATCTGTTAGAGCCCACTGCATCCCAAGTTAATAGCTGTGACAAACGGCAGGCAGTCAGTACAGGAACAAGATGCCTTTAAGAGTGATTTCTACTTAAGAGGCGATTCTGGAGATTACCAGCTATCAGAGAATCATTCGAAATATCTCTGCAAAGTCTATAGTAATGGGAAATACAGAAGCTCATCACTGACAAGCATCACTTTTCTGAAAGAGCAGTATGCTTTTTTGTGAAGGTTAAAGCATTACAGATCTGATTTTATCTTAAAAGCAGGTCCTTGAAAACAACTGGGAGCATGCCAAGGAGGTATACATGCACTTCGTGGATCTTCAAAAGATATAGAGGCTGATAGCAAGAGACAAATTATGAGGGATGCTTCAGCAGTACGGGATACTGGACAAGCTACTATCCCTTTGTTATGAGGGCAAATGTTTCGTGCTGTGTCTCTGAAGTGTTGGTACCTTTCTATGGTCTCTCTTGCCTTAGTAGTGACATTAAGCATCAATACCAATAGTGACTGGAGAAGGAGTGCCTCGTTTAGTGTGGTCTATTGTTATACTTGACTGGATTATAGTAGTTTGAATGAAACAGCAACAACTGACAAAAATTATGTCATTTGATATACACAACATACTGTCAGTAATTAAAAGAGAATTATGTGAAAAGACCAAGACTATTGTCCTCCAGGGAAATCACAGAGTATTGGGTTTTTTCTCCATTAAAACCATCAGCAGTACATCAACGTTACTAACAGAATGAGAATGAGAAGAGATGTTAACATGCCTTTGTATTTATCCCTGTGCCAGACTACGATTATTAAAGAAAAAAAAAAGTGACCTAAACTGAACATGTAATCAGGTGTACACATTATTATTTCAATATGGTGGGATTCTTGGAGTTAGACAGCACATGTAATGAAGAGGTTGTTGTTTTTCAGAAAAAAGTGATAGGTGAAGTGGCTTTGATGAATGTATTGCATAAATCCCAGGTAGGATGATCCAAGCCTTGGGAGTGAAACTTATACAATGCCAGGTAATATATAAATTGGGGAACATCATGCAAACAGTATGCATCATTTGGTCATGGAATTGATTCAGCTGCTGCTGAATCCAAAAGCAGCTTAAAAAAGCCTTGAAAAAAATCATGCAACAAAATCCAGCCATTTAGTGAACTACAGAATGCTAGAAATAACCAAGCTTTTTTATAACATGGTTATTCACCGGCACCTATAGCCAACACCCATAGAAGTCGACTTTTTCCTCAGGCATAAATCTTGAGACAAGCAGGAAGAAGAAAATCATCAAGAAGAACATTATTCATTTTCCAAAAGACGTTGTACCATCTAGGGGATATTTCTAATACACTGGTGTTGACAGTGAAGGGTTCAACCTGGCCCTTGGTTTGTCTTTTACAATGACAATGCAATAAATAGTGCATTTGTGCAGACACCCTCTTCTTTTACATGGGCAAAAATATATATCCTTAAAACATAGGAATTCACCTACCTTCCAATTTAAAGGACTAGGTCACAGCCGTGTCACTTTCTTTGCTTGTGACAGTAATTTGTAGAAGACCATCAGTACTGTTTGCTTTCTGTATCATGGCAACAACGCGAGAGTCAATTTACAGACAGGTAAAGAAAAGGCCTGTTTTGAAGTGCTTATAAGCCCTTTGAAGACCCAGGGAAGTCAATGGAAAGATTCTGGTTGACTTCACCGGGCTCCTTCATTCTTAGAAGTATTTCAACAAGACAGTTCTGGCTTTTGAAGTCAGCTAACCTGTGTTAAAGTAGATTGAGAAATTTATGAATCTGTCTCTTTCTTTTCCGACCTTTTTCCTTTTCTCTGTATTTCCAATTAATCTCCTTATTGTATACATCAGAGTTATAAAGCAGTATTATCTAGCATTCACACTAGGGTAGAAGAAACAATCCAGCACAGCCACTACATTGGATAGACCAAGGGTGTCAAACATACAGCCTGCAGGTTGGACCCAACGCATGGAGCATCTCTGTTCAGCTGACCAGGCTAAATTGGGGAGCCACTGGATGTTGGAGGCTTGGCCTGCCAAAGAACACAGGGGAGCTCTTTGGCCTTGCTGGGCATGACAATCCACAGGAACTGCCCCTGGGTTTGCTCCCCCTGGTGCAACCAGCCATCTCACTGCCATTGTTGTGGTAGCCTCATGCCCCATGCTGAATCAGACCTGCAAGGAGCCCTACAGTTTGAATCCAGCCCAGGGCCCCATGCGAGTTTGAGATGCCTGGGACAGACTTGAGACAGCTACACTTAACTTCAATAGAGTCAAAAAAAAAAAAAAAAAAAAAAAAAAAAATTTTTTTTTTTTAAATCATTGTTTATAGCAAACGGTTTGAAAAGGCAGGTAAAGCATGAGAGAAAGGGAAAAGAAAAAGTTCTGCCTCAAATATGACGCAACATATCTGCATACAAATGCCACAGAGAAAACGTATATCAATGCTCTCCCAAGACAAAGACAAACTGATTTAACAATCCAAACTGTCAGATAGCTATAAGAAAAATAAAATGCTAATATAATTTCAGACTACTGTATTAAAATATTGTTCAGTATGTTTTTATGCTATTACATGAATTTTTCATATATGAACATCAACTCATTTGGAGGAAAGATGCTTCTAAATGACAGATACAGGAGGTCCTGTGAGACAAAGAATTCATAACTTCAGCTTTTCCTTGAGCTGCTTTCCTTGAACATAATAGCTTCTAGGTGCTTGCTGAGTTACCCTGCTGTTTTGCCAGCCAACCTAAGTAGTATCAACACCAAAACAGTAATTGTCTATTTATTAAACAAAATGCATGACTCAAGCTTATTTTTTGAACTAACACTCAAATTGAAGAGCTAGTGTTTCTTACTTTCCTTTGCATATTCAGTCCATTTCAAAACAATACTTACCACCCACATAATCATGGTTATGGATAGCTAATGGAAATGAGAAACACAACAGAACAATTCACTTTTAAAAATCCCCAGCTCATGAAAAGCATTATCAAATGAACAAACCAAGTGATTTGGGAAAGCTGGCAGATTTGATTCTTAAGAGTCAGAGAGTTTTTCTTATTTTGCCATGCTTACACTTGCAATGCACTGGGTTTGGAGGTTCAGAAGTTACATGGAAGCAAAATATACCATTTTGAACTGGTTCCCTTTCAAATCCAAAGCTCCCAAGTTCCACCCACAAGTCAGCCCAAGCACAAATCTGAAACCTAACCCAGTCAAGCTAAAAGCAAAATTGAGCTATGCTAGAAGGGGTAGCCAGCCAGTTTTGTCTAGTTTTCTTAGAAAAATGTCACCCCCCTGCAAGCTACACAGTAACTTCTAGCTCAGAAGATACGAGTGCATGTTATTTACAGTATATACTTCCAGGGGCAATGAATATTCAATTAGGGTAATGACATAAATATGAGAAGCTCTTTGATGAGTATTTCTGGGAAAATAGCATTTGTCCTTGACCTTTGCTTATTCATTATTCTGTCTACATGTAATTAACACATTCATAATACCATATAAATGCCACTTATTGATATCGTTTCAAGGGCAACTAGCTATCTACGAGGAACATGGGCACATTAACATTTACTGACTCATTTAGCTTCTCTACTGCATTAAACTGAAGAAATCCCATTGTCGAATCACATAAAAACGTATATTAAATGGACAACACTGGGGTAAAAGTAACGAGATAATATTTTGAATTCTCTCATACTCCAGCAACAGTCTAATGTGGCAGCCCCCACTGCAACTTCATTGCAGATCAAGATGATACCTGGTAGACCAGAGCTTGAGCATGCAGCCAGCAATTTAGATGAGGTTATCATCTATCCATAGGCAGATCCTTATATAAATTTACTTAAATCGGTCCTGATATTTCTTAACAGTTATAAAACTAAAGTTACAGGGAATTGCTACTTGTAAATGGGCGTATACCATCAGATGCTCTATTAGGGTGAGTTATAATAGCTACAACAATTTAAAGTGCAGCTCTGTTGGTTTACAGCAGCTGAGAATCTGACCCATGGATCCAGGTTGATGAGACCAGCAAATCAACTTCTTGGACTTCAGAAGGTCAAGGGGATTTGGAGCTACTCAACACTTTAGTTGCTTATTGAAGTTATTAAATCTGTCTTGAGCTGGAAGGCTCCCAGTTTCTCCTTCTTGACTTTAGTAAAATCTGGGAATATGGCAGACTTAAGCTTGAAAGGTAATAGCAGAAGCAAATTTATTCTTTTATTTACTCGCTTCTCCACGATACGTTCTCTATTTTTCATTACTGTTACTGTGAGTATTCAAGCCCAGCGATGTCATGAACATTGTATTTGAATCTTAGGGGGAAATCCTAGGGATGTTAAACACTTGTATGAAGTTTTGGTAATAAAAAAAATAAAAAAAACTGGCAAAAACAACAACGCACACTCAAAAGCCACCACTTCAACAAGGCTGAATAAAGTTTAAAGCAAGCGTGGGTTAAGTTTCATACTGAACTTTGCTCAGTTGATCCTTTGAGTTGAAACGTTAAAATTGCAGCATGCTTTTCAAATTGAGCAAGGCAACAGTTTATCATTTGGACTACAAATTAAATTTGTCAATTTAGTCCTCGAGTAGCAAAACTACCTTTTTTATTTATTTATTTATTTATTTTTTTACACCTTTGAAAACTGATATGCTCTCAGAAAAGCAGAAAAGCTTTCTTCTCATCTCTACCTGTAAAGTGCTTAGAGGAAGGCAGGAAGTTTACAAGAAACCCTGAAGAGCAGAGTGGACAAGATGTGTGCTGAACTGGGTCCATTTAAAATTGTATTAGCAGCAGAGCTATGCTTCCTATTCCCAAGAGCCACATAATATGGCTCCCATCTTGTACAAAGCTTCAGGGAAGATTAGCAGGAGAGAGTTCTCAAGAGTCTCACAGGATTGGGCCTTTCTATTCCTATTTCAGAAAATTAAGTTGGTGGAAAGAGCAATAAAGTGGCAGGATCTCATTATGATCCCAGAGCTTTTTCCTCTATAATAAAATGCCAAAATAATAAACTAAACAAATAGCTATTGGGTATAGGTGTGATAATTTGCAATAAACCATTAAGCCATAAAACACTGAGGATAATATACACACTGTGCACTTAAACTGCAGCAATATTTTCATAAGGACTGATAATATTTGTGCAATATAGAAGAAAAGTCTTGCACATTAGAAAAATATTAGCATCACAAAGACACACCACCAACCATATCAACAGCTGCAGCAAGACATACCAATTACAGTAATATCTAAGCATTCATACTTGAACCACTTTTTAAATATGCATTAAAGTCTTACTAGCTTTAGCAACAGCCGAAATGTTATGTCTGACCCAACTGTACAGGATGCAAGTACGCCCCACACATACATAAGCTCACCTTCCTCTTAGGCTACTCGAGTCAAGAAACATTGAGGTTTTATCGGTTGTCACAACAGCCAAAGAACCGCATCCATGTGTGCTGCCCCTAATATCAAGGGGACTCAGGGCTATGGCTCCAAAAGCCCATTCCCCTCAAGCGTCAGCACATTCTGCCACAGATCCGTGACATCTCTCATGCAACAGGCCATTGCCGTCTTTGAGAAGCTGCATGAAGAGCCAATCCCCTGTGCCAAAATATCTTCCTTTCCTCTCCAATGGATGAAATCCTTACAAGCTCATGAAGAGCACAGTATCCGTCTGCCATGAAACCTTCCCTTATCCACTATGTTCAGAGCTCTCCCAGCTCTGAAGGAGCTATATTGGTGGCAGACTTCTATCCACTGCTGCTTGTGTGCGTGTGTACAACTGAACCTCAGTGCAGTTTATATTCATTTTCTTACTTGTTCCATCCCTATTCTATTAAATAAAAAATACTGGCAATAAAGACCTAGAAAAGAATCTGGCATGTAGAACAGCTATAAAGTATACGTGACTAAATTAGAGAGAAAAAAAAGTATTTAAAAAGAGGTGCACAAAAAACTCAGTAGTCCCCACAAGGAAGTTGAGGGAAAATACAATTTAAACTATTAAGCAGCAGCCAAAAATACAGTCAACACCACCAAGTTAGCAAAAGGGGGGGGGTGGGCAATCATATTCGAAGCTGTAAGACTTCTCTGAGCATTAAGCTATTAAAAAAATATATATCTACGTTGTCAGCATGTAGGGTTGGGCAAATCATAGAAAATTCCACCATGAATATTCATGTGAATTTTGAATTGAATTCAGTTAAACTAGGGAATGAGTTTACTGGCTGGTACACTGAACAGAACAGAACCCGTTAAACAAAATAACACAGAATATTCATAGGAAACAGTTTTCAAATTAATGTTTGCTAAATTTACACTGGAAGCTATTTGGGTGAAGAAATATGACTCACGACTTATCAGACAACTTCTGCCTTCCGTCACACCTATATAACTGAGGACACAATTTGTGCATCTTATCAAAATAGCTAAAACTTTGAACACCTGCAACAAAGTCTCACAAAATGAGTGACTGGGCAGAAATTACCCATCAAACATTTTCCGACATAAGCAAAATGCCCAATCTCTTTGCAGACTTTTTTAAATTGGAAAAAAAATACAACTGTATCAAAACAATCGTGGGCAAGCTTCATTGACGAGATACTTTCATCTTCCTGCTTGAACTGCATAGAAGACACACCTGGAAGTAGCTAGAGTCTCTGCCAACTTAGTGACAGTTGGATCAAAGATGGATTAAGCCTGATACCTGGAATACAAAAACAGTAAGATTTGCAAGTGAAAGAATGAGTGACAGTGGCTAAGGAGGTTAAACAGGTTAACTAACGCACTGTATCTACATTGTACTGTTTATCAAGTAGGGCTGTGCAAAATGGCACTATTGAGTTTTGACAGAACAGTGTTCCATTTAGATTTGAAACCACTCCTCCATTTCATCAAAACGGTTTCACTGTTTTGCCCATAGGCTATAATTGGAAAGATCAAAACAGCCTCTCTCTTTGTCATTTCTGGCATGATTTGGAGGAACCTTGTAGAAATGGTAGCCCCTTCTGAGGGCATGAAGCTTGCCAAGTTTCAGGGAGATAGGTGTAGGGGTTTCAGGGAAACTGCACCTCAAATCTTAAAGTAAAAAAACTCATGTCTTTGTATGTGTTAAGCCATGGTGGAGTCAAAACTGCAGGTATGGTAGCCCCTGCTGAGGTAACAAAAACTGGCCAAGTGTCAAGGAGATAGGTGCAGGGGTTTTGGGGAAACTGCACCTGAAGCTGCAGATAAGCAAAACTTGTGACATGGGTCACACTGTGCATTAAGGTGCAGCAGGGTGAAGGCAGCAGGGATGGTAGCCCCTGCTGTGGCCACAAAACCTGCCACCTCTCAAGCAGATCAGTGCAGGAGGAGTCTGGGTTCTGGGGCCCTGCACCTCTAGCTACTGACACGCAAAACTCACGACATGGGTGGGTGACACCACCAAAGCAGAAAGCAGGGCAGTTCAAACAATGCTGCCTTTTATGCAGTTTTTCCATCCCTTCCCCAGAGCACTGGGATTGGAAGGGACCACAGGAAAGGATCACAATCACTGGCTAGCTACAGAGTAAAAACTGAGAGTGCTCCTTCCACCCCGACCTCCACCATCCTCCTCCCTCTCCTTACTTTAGTTTGTTTCCCAGCATGCAAGCCCGACTTCAGCTTCAAAACATTTCCAAAATTTTGGAACGTTTCAACTTCCGGCGACCTAGTGATCAACGGGAAGCTGGGTGACAGCGACCATGAGCTGATCACCTTCACCATCCGCTGTAAGGCTGGCAAGTCAGTCAGCAACACAGAAGTCCTTGACTTCAGAAAAGCCGACTTTGACAAGCTCAAGAGACTTGTCGGTCAGGCCCTC
>NW_017728917.1:5537831-5560158 GCF_001723895.1 Crocodylus porosus
GAACACCTTCAAGAGTAAATTGGATGCTTATCTTGCTGGGATCCTATGACCCCAGCTGACTTCCTGCCCTTTGGGCAGGGGGCTGGATTCGACGATCTCCCGAGGTCCCTTCCAGCCCTAATGTCTATGAAACTTGTGTTTCATTTCAAGGCAGTTTCAAAGCTCTCTGGTTCATTTTGATTTTGCTGTTTTGAGCTTGAAACAAGTCAAAATAGTGTCAAAATTTAACTGCTGGCAAAATTTAACACAGCCCTAATACAAAGCCTTTTGGTTTGGGGTCATAACAATCAATAATAATGCAAGCCAGAACGTATTGCTCAGTACCAAGAACTGGCATTAAGCAGCTTCCAAATTGTTGTTTGGCCTATTAGTAACATGCTAATGTGAAACTTCATGAAAGCAAGTAACAGTAATCATTGAGCAGAAACGCCTCGAGAGATGTCACCTGTGCTTCTGGTTTGGAAACAAGGACTGGAAGAAACCTCCAGAATCCTTCATTCCAGTCCCCTGCTCCTGCAGCAATCACATCATATACTCTTTCATAAACAAATCAAGTTTAAAAATCTCAAAACTCATTAAGTTTCCCCCAAACACACTATTCCTACTGGTGCTCCAGAATCCCACTGGTCTGATGGCTATGAACTTTCTTCCAACTGCCAGCCTAAGCTCATTCATGGTCATACTAGACCAATTTGTCCTTGTGCCAACCTTGTTCTTTCCTTCCCTACTGTTGTACCCTCTGGATGTTTTTATAAACAAACAATTTCACATCTCTATCACTGGGCTGAACAAGTCAGACTTTTATCATCCTTTTATAAACCCTCCATTCCCCTGGTCATACTAGTAACTCTTTTCTGGACCGGTTCTAGTTCAAATTCATCTTCCGTAACACAAGCAAGCAAAACTACATACAGGATTTGAGATGAAGTCACAACAAGGCCTTGTATAGTGGCATGAATCCTTCTATAAATACTGGAAATACCTTGACTGACCACTCTGAGTTCACAAGTCACCCCACGATCAAGTAGCATAGCAAGATCCTTCTCCCGCTCAGTCATTTCCATACTCATTGGGCATATCTACATATGCAATTAATGCACCTGGATTTTCTCTACAGAAAATACAGGCTCATTAAAGCGCTCCCCAGTGCACATCTGCATGCGTGCCCCCAACCAAAGCAAACTGAGCCCGACAGGAGCAGCCCAGTCCAATGCTGCTCCTACCCTGCTCTGCTCCCCCGAAGAAGCCAGGAGACGTGCCAGGCTCCCCTAGATGCCAGCCCTGCGCTGAAAGGAGGCATGGGGGCTCAACCCTAAGATCCAGAGCAGAAGGGCAAAAACAGTCTCAACTTGGTGGACAGCACCGTCTCACCCAGAAGGAGATTGTACCCTGCGCGGGGGGGAGGGGGGGGGGCAGCTGCCTTTCAGCCAACTGGAGATTGAGACCCATCCTGATCTCCACATGGCAGGGAGAGCTGTCCTAGCTTCTGGGCAGCTGCTTCCCAGTCATGTGAAGGTCAGGACAGATACCATGCTCCACATAGGTGGGAGGGAGCTGCCCAGAAGCAGGGATAGTTCCCCCAGTCATGTGACGATCAGGATGGGCTCCAATCTCTACGTGACTAGGAAGCAGTGTCCCATGACAGCTCTGCCAGCCCCCTGTGGCCCCACATTTCATAGGCTGACCAGGAGCAATTTGCTCCCAGTCAGCATCTACACATTCAGTACAGTGCATTAGTTAATGCATCCTTTTTCTAGTACCAGTATCTTTCATGTTTGCCTGTACCTGTGAACAAGCTTTCATTTAATACTGGTCCTTGAACACCATTGGTAATCTTTCTCCAGAGTGAAAATTCCCCTTTTCACACTTCCCATTTTAGCCAGTTCCTTACCCACCAAAGGAACACTTCTTCTAATACCCACTTCTTTCAGTTTAAACAGAAACAGCTTGGTGGTTTGTTTTTTAAAAAAAACCATCATATCTACAACAGTTTGAGAGCAGGAAAGGTTTATAATAGTAACAGAAGTTCATACTGGGTCATCAAACATCTTGGCCATGTCCAAATGAGTGTCCATGGGACCTTTATGTCTGTGTGTTCTGATTCTTAAGAGGCGAATACAATATTAACCATAACTATCCTTTGAAAAAATGAAGAGCCCAAACTCAGCTTTAAATCTCATTACTTGTATTATATTTGTTTTCTTTAAAAACAAAAGTTAATTGCACATTATTAGACTCAAGTAATATTAAAAGGTCATGATTACAACTGGATGAAAGTGTTCCTGTTCTGCCAATGCTTCTGCAATTTCAAAACCATTCCTGTTCCAGATTAAGATTAAACCAAACCCATCTGGGGCAATGGGCGGAGTGTGGAAGAAGAGGAGCATAAAGGGAACACCAGTGAAACTGGAGACTCACCAATTCCCACTCACACTAGCATAAGATTACCCAATAATTAGGGAACTCGCCTTAGATGAGGGAGACCCAGTTTTTTCTCCTTTGCCCAATTTAGACAGGATTTTGAACCTCTCTCTCTCACCTTCTATGTGAATACCCTCACCCTGAGTTAGTTCTTCTTTATCCCAGTTAATATTTAATAATTAAAAACAGAGGACATTTCTACAACAGCAACTCAAAAAGCCACCCCATAGAGCCAACAGCTTCATTGTTAGGATGTGGGAGACTGAGGATCAAAGCAAATCCATGCCACCTAAAACAGATACAAGCTAAAGGAATTTTCTGTCATGCCACAGTGCTCAGGCTGTGAAATGCAGGCAATACTCCCTTGAAAACAAACAAACAAACGAACACACACACTCTCTCTCATCTACTTAGAAACTATTATTTTGTGGACTCTCACTATACCTAGCTCTACTGGAGACTCTAGGCAAAATGGTTGTGCCAAAAATGTTAAGATGCTTAACAGAAAAATACTTGAAAGTTTTCTAGCTTTAAACCACATCAGTATTCACTGGAATACAAATAGATTTTCTTTGTTCAAAAAGAAAACAGATGTTGCTTCCCCTTTTCTGGTTTCACTGACACTCACATAGGTCCTCTTCTTTCCAGACAAACAAAGTTACCAAAATCAGCTTCCATTTACAGCTGCTCAAAGCTTGGATTTTTCAATTCAGGGGGAGTCACAATTGTGAAATATCTTCTGTTCTGGAAAAGAACGAGAAGAAAAAAGAATTCGAAATTTCCTACAGACAAAAACATCAAGGAAAAAAAATCAGTTTGGATCAAAGCATTTTATTTTGATAACACCGAACTTTTTTTTTTCCCCCAACCTCTTTTCATAACATAAAACATGAAGTTATCATACCAGGAAGAAAAAAAAAAAAAGAAGTGTTACATTTCTGAAAGAGTAGAATGTTTTAACCTTATCAAAATGCTTAAAAAAAACCCAAACAAAAAACCTTTCATGATGAATTTTGAAAATGTCATGCCTCCACAAAGTGTTTTGCTTTTAATGAATTGGCATTTTCCACCGGAAAAAATAAACTTTCTGTAAGAAAATTTTCAGCCAGCTCTCCTTCTGCGCCCATTATACCTTTGTTTCTACCTCACCACTTTGGAAGTACACATTTTTGCCTTCATTGCCCAAGATAATTTTACCTTGCTTACATCTGTTAATTACCAGGTGGCACACCCAATCAGGGACAAAACCCCTGGGATGGAGGTGGGGAGCACATGCATGGAAATGAGGATCATTCATGTCTTTGTACAAAGAACTTCCCTCCTGAAAGACAGTCAGCAAGCCTCTGGGACAAAACACTATAGAGCAACAGCCAAGTCACTATGGCCCCTTTTTCTCCATGTAGTACACCAGTGGTTTTCAACATTTTTCATTTGCGGGCCCCTAAAAAACATTGAACGGAGGTGAGAACTGCTTTGAATTGTAAGTGTGGGTATTCGTTTAGTTTTGATTGATCATAATCAGTTTTTGTGGACCCCTTAGACATAGTCTGTGGAACCCCAGAGGTCCGTGGACCACAGATTGAAAATGACTGTAGTATACCTTTGTCTATTATTTTTGGACTTCATGGTCTTTGAGGCAAAGACCACACTTCCTGCATTTTTATACAATTCCTGGGTACATGGGTGTTACTAGAAAACAGTACTCAAGCTCATAGGAATCCTGCATTCTTTTAAACTTTGTTCATGTAAAGAATACACAATAAACTAAGGAAAACCTGGAAACTGCAGCTTATAGGGACATATAGCTCTTCCCCATTTCCTACAAAAGTCAGATCTTACAGGCTTAGGAACCAAGCCTCTCTCTCTCTCTCCTGGCCCTATGAATGAACCCATAAAAGACATTGGAGAGCAACCCTTTGACCAGTTCATGCTTGCTTGAAGCCCAGCCCTGACTTTCTGAAAGTTTAATGACATTCAGAAAGCCTTACTAAGAATGCTGATTCCATCACTTCTTTACAAGTTATTGCCCTGATGGTATAAAACACTTATGCTTACTTTATCTGTAATCACAGTCATATCATTCACTTTAAGTGGCTATAACAGAAAATTCATGGGGTGGACTTTTCAGCTACAAAACAGTATTCATTGTGGCATTGGGTAAAGGAGAGTATGTGAACCAAGTAACAGACATAATTGTCATCATCATCAAGAGAAGATTGTAACTGAGAAACATATTTGTGTACTCTGTGGGTTTAATCAGTTATTAAAGGGAGAGGCTATTAGAATAAAATCTAAAGGATTCAGTGGATGCATTTGGATTAACGATATTAAAAAAATTAATTTTCTGCAATCCTCAGAGCCTGTGCTGTGTTAGTCTCCATTTATTATTAGGTTTTCCTGTGACACTGTCTCTTCCTACTCACAGTATATCTGTAATTAAATTGAACAAATGTTTGATAACATATTAAAAACTTTTAGATTTAGATGTTTTAAAGTTGTCCCTTTAAATATGAAGAGCTTTGAATTTCATAAAGCTCTTTGCGCCAAAAATAATACATCCCATGTAATGAAATTGCAAGAACTACACTGATATAAAAAAAAAAAAAAAAAAAAAAAAGCTAATATTAGATGTTCTCATGTATATGTTCTGGCCACTCGGAAGGTTAAATAAAGAGATGAGCTTGAGTGGAAGGGTGGCCACTCATGGCATGGCAGACCTAGATTCAAGTCCTGTTCCACCATCAAGCCTTGGTGGCACGTTACTTCAATTCTTCATCCACAAAGATATTGAGAATGCTTATTCCTTTTAAAGAGATTTAAATGGTTTTTAGGCATTTTCAAGTTTTCATTGGCAGTTGGGTATCTAAATAAAGAATTTGTTACTCTCCGCATCAGTGAAAGTGAAAAAATATGCCCTTTTCCTATTTCACAGGGGTAATTGCATTAAAAATTGTGGTACCATGGTTTGACATTACATGGTAATAGGGCCAATGTACCCAAGTACCCAAAACAGACAGGGAGAAAAATAGGACAAACTTATTTAAGAAGCATTCACTTCTATTTCCTCCTAACTTAATAATTACATAATCCAATTCCGGGTACCTGAGAAAGAGAGCGAGACAGCAAGCAAGCGAGAATTAGTGTTGGACTTGTATCATGTCTGCCATTTCAGATTGGTCAAATCATAAAGGCAAAGCTTATTTTTGAGAAGGTTGATACAACCTTAACTGCTTCGCAAGATTTGTGCAACCGTGATGCATGGAATTGACATCTTATGTCTGTTACAGCTATAGCAAGATGATCCACAACTACAAGTGCCATTTTAAAATGCTACCCTGAAGTTTATTTCTGACAGATGGATTTTATAGAAATAGAACTGTTTTATCTCTGTAATATCTAAACTCAATTTGAGCTTGATCTATAAGATTATTTTCATTCAACCCCTTTGGACACTTACAACAATGATATTTCCCTTTCCTCTACAAGAATCTAATTTGGAGAAGCACCGCAACTCTGCTTAGAAAACTGTCGTGGTAGTGTTTCAGAGGCATGAATCAAATTTTGTTAGCCAGAAAAAGATAACCCACTTTCTAGTGGTAGCGATTCAGTATTTTGGATAATAGTTCTGATATGTAATAGTAATAATAATAAAATGGTTCCGAGACTACTCCTTTGCTGATAGGAAGCAAACAGGGCTAGCCTCCCCTTCACAGAACTCTCTGCAAGTTGTTTGGCGGATGTTAGTTGGTCCAGAAAGCAGCAGACTCTTTATATATAGGGCAGCAATTCTCAACCATGGTGCCATGACACCCTAGAGTGCCTTGAGATTCTTTCAAGGGTGCCATAGGGTGCTGCACAACATTAGTGCAGTTAAGGGTGCAACCACGATTCACAAGATAAACTCAGGGTTTTACCATAGAAGCTATAGTGCGAAAAACATTCTGCCCTTTTGTGATCTTTCTAAATTCCTTGTAACAGAATTGCTTATTTTCCTGTAGTCAAAAAAAAACAAACAAAAACTAAGAACTGGAATTATCCAAGGGGTGCCTTGAACAAGGATGAGAGGCACCTATACAGGGCAATAAATACATAAATCTAGTGAAGAACATCCTTGTACGTAGCTAGAAGAAAGTCATTGAGTAGTCCTTTCCTTTTTAGCAGAATTCACAACTTTGCTGGAACAGGGCCTGCTACAAAGTGCTTCTGCTGTGGCCTTGAACTCCCACCTCCAGGCTGTTAACAGTGCACTTTAGCACATGCACCACCGCAGCCCCATTGAGTAACTCGCGGTCCCCCAGAACCCCAAGATGCTTTGCACCTTCCCCACAACCAACCCCACCCACAAGGTGAGTGGGCTAGCCTTGGCCCAAGCTGTCTGCTCCAGCCAAGCAGGGAGGCTTGCTCTAGCACCCCCAGGCTTCTGGTTTGGCCACTGAGAGCATGTGGCTGCATTTCCAGAATCAAAAGTGAATGTCTGTTGACTTGCTTATCAGTTCAATCTATGTAACTTAGACTAACCCGCGATGACTGAAGCAATTCAGTTTCAGGCTTTTTGACCGTCTGTATTTAGCCTATGTGACTATATTTCCTTCATTAGTGCATTGTGCCATGTATGCTACTCCCAAGTGTCCAGTCTGTAATGAGTTCTCAACTCAGCCAAGTGTTAATTTGTTAGGTCAATTTGTGTTAAATTGGGAATGCCCAAGTTAAGCGCCCAAGTAAATGCTCAGCAGTGCTGGGACTCAGGTGCACTTGCTAGCATTCTTTATGATTAGGTGATGGAAGAAGCAGCCTCCTCCCTTTGGAAGCCCATAAGGGGGGGCGGGGCAGGTAAACCGTGCAGCATGGTTCAGGAGTGGTCTGTATTGGGACAAATATTTACCAGTCTTTGTCCTTTCTCCATGCAGTAGATCCTAGTACAGGGGTGGCCAACCTGCGGCTCCAGAGCCACATGCAGCTCTGCAGAAGTTGATATCCATCCCCTTAAACCTTTGTACAAGCACATGGTGACCAGCCATTTGGAAGCAGGTTGCTATGTGCTTGTGCAAAGATTCAAGGAGATGCATATGAACTTCTGAAGAGGCGCAGGTTGGCCACCCCTGTCCTGGTGGATTTCACAGCCTACAGTAAGACAGCTTGTCTTAATGCTTTGGCGGCTGCTCCTCTTCAGGAGGGTTTCAGCAGGCATCTCCAAAAGAGGCCACAAGGATAAAAAAGAGCTTATTCCAGGCCCCAATCATCCACTGAACTGAGGGTCATTTCAGTTCAGATCTCTCCACACTCCTTGTTAGCAGTCCTTAAAGTCTAAGTGGAGCTGTTAGAACAATAAGGCAGTGGAATAGCCTAGGGAAGTTGTGAAATCTGTCACTGAAGGTATTGGTCGGGGAAGATTTAAATGGGGACAAGTCTTCCTTAGGCAGGGTGTTCGATGAGATGATCTCTGGAGATCCCTTCCAGCTGTGTTTTGCTCCGATTTTACCCAAACAGCAGAAGTAACAAAGGAGTCTGCAGCAAGGACAGAGGAGACGGGCATAGCTTTCTTTGCAATCCCCCCACCTGGCTTTTTGCTGAGCCCCACATTCATCCTTCCTTCAATCTCCTTACTTGCCTCTGCCTTCTCCTGTAGCTCAAACAAAAGAGGATCTCAAGCTGGCTCATTTCTTTCTTGTACAGCTTCCAAACTCCTTCACTTCTATTCTTTGCAGGCAGCTTAATGGAGAATGGAGGGCTTCAGAGACTTGGCCAGGCAGGCAAGTGTGTTTACAAGGCAGCGAATCTAAATGTAATTAAATACACAGCAATACAAATATTGTACTTCTGTCCATTTATGTCAGCCATTGCAGAGGGGCTCCTTAGCACAGTGTTTGCTCAGGAGCTCTACTGTATCATTTGATCTGCTGTATGTGCTCTATTTACACTATTCTGGTTTTCTCAGAGGTGCACTACTCAGCTACACTGTAACCTTCTACTTAATGTTGTATTGAACAAAATAAAAAAGTATGTATTGCTGGACTATTATCAGCATGTTTGGGCATATGCTGTCAGTTTGTCTTCAGTGGTCCCAAAGATTAAAAGAAACGCAGATGAAAATAATAACACATGGCACAGTCAAGACTTTATAGTTAAATACCAGAAAAAATACAGAATGACCATGAAACTTACTCTTCAAAAGAGAGGACCGGGAATGAAAACAAAGCCACTAAATATAAAATTAAGTAAAGAGACCAAAACCAAACCGATTAATATCAAGCCAATTTACGAACTGATGTTATTATTACTAGGGGTGGCCTTGATCTCCCTTAGCGCCCCCTACTGTGCCAAGTCAGTGTTAAAGCGCCCTCACATCTCTCCTGCCACATCTTTGATGTCAACTATGAAGAAGGGAGGCTGCCTTTTGTCCCCTTGGACACGGTGCTCTGATGCATCTCAGTCCCTGTGCTATTTTGGGCGACTCGGTGCACTCCAGCCTTATGGGATATGCGTGGCTCCAGCCACCCCTGTACCACACCCCAAGCCTCGCAGATGTACCGGACGTTGTTTGGTAGATTTCATTCTCTGTGCCCCACCGGTGCTCTCTGGCTTGTTGTCTTGCAGCCTGCGCCCCACCGGCGCTGGGGTCCCCACACTACCGTGGAGCCCCTATGAGGCCTCCTCCAACCCCTAATAGCCTCACCCAGTCCTCCAGTGTTACCACAATGACAAAACAACAAACACAAGCCCCTGGGCTATAATATAAAACTAAACCGCTCGGCTAACCTCCTTTGAGTCACCCTCCGCGGGTGCTCCATCCTTCATTACTACAAGCAACTGTTCGCATTCAGGCCTTTCTTTTTTGCTTAATCAAGCAGTACTCCTTCTCTCTGGCTGCCAGAGCACTCTCAGCCTCCAGCCTGTGCTTTATAGTAGTCAGCCCTGCCCCTTCCAGTCAGCTGACTCACCAGGCGTGGGCCCTTAGCTCCTTCTGGTTGCCCCTAGCAACCAGCACTTGAGCCAATACTTCTTCTTTTCAAGTAGCAGGCACCTTAGTGCCCTGCTACACATACCTTTTCATAGTCATGCAAATCCAATTATACTGGTATCAAAATTAAAGATATAAACATTAAGTCCTAATGTATAGCAGTTTAGAATTTGTAGTTTAAGAACACACAGTGATTTTTAAACACACTGTATTAGTGTTACTGCTTTGTTTTCTATACAACAATCCTGGGGATAAACAAAATTACTATACACATGTAAAGTTGCAGTAAAACCAGATGTGGTGTCTGCCGTTTCCTCTAGAAGAGATTATGAACTAGTTCTGGATCTACATACTGCGCCCTGAAGAATCTATGCCATGTTCAGTGCTGAAGCTCCCAGGGATGAAGAAAAGCCTGCCTGGAGTTCATAGGTACAAGCCTTGAGCTGATGACCTGTATCTGCCTGGTCAGCCCCATCCACTTTTGTGAGTGAATGTCACTGTATTCAGGAAATGCACTGATTTGGCATATTTCCTGTTAAGGTGACAGTATTTGGATCTTGGGGAGCATTGGATCTGCAGCTGAATAAAAAGGCTGTAACCTGTGGCCTAGCAGAGCTGCTAGCCACAGGGCAGAATGGTGTATTAAAAGTAAAACTGCAAGATGCTTAAGCAAGCATTTTTCTAACAGTATAGTAGTCTTGTTAGATATATAGCTCACTGTGTAAAAGAAACAGGACGCAAACCATTGGCTATCATTAGGAGATAAGGCAGATTTTGCTTATGAGTGCTTATGCTAAGGCAGCCATTTGCTTACGCTAAGTAACCATCTTAACTGTGTGAACCATTTTTCAGAAAAAGCAGCAAGTGAGCCTGTGCAAGTCTGTGTGCTACAAATGAGGTGAAGTCTTAGGAATGTGGAGATGGTACAACCTGGGACTGGAAAACAGACTGGAATGTAAAAGACAACACGTAACTGATAACAGAATCCGAGATAAACATATGCAAAAAGGTGAATGGCGATTGATAAAGAATGAGCATGAAGCAAGGTGTATAAAATGTAGACAGAACTAAATGTTCAGGGTTGCTCCCCGGTTTGTTGGAGCTCGCCGGAAGCTGTCTCCATGTTGAATAAGGCTATTGATGAGCCAAGTGTGCAGGTGATGTGTGATGGCATTGATCTGTTGACACCCAACTAGGGAGACGCGTGGAATCAAGGTCTAATATTTCCCAAAAAGTTTCATTGGCTCATCTCTTGTGGTAACTCAGCCAATAATTAACTATGCCGCCCACTCATATCCGTTTCTCGTTCTTGCAGGCAAACTGTCCCTAAGAACAGAATCTTCCATCACGCTGGATGAATCCAGTCAGTCAACAATTGTGTAGATACTAATATGCCTGATTAACTTAATACCAAACGTCTTTTTTGAAGTACTGAAGAACATCAATTCCCCAAAGAAGCAATGAGCGTTTCCTAGTACTGGCTCATACATGCTTTGCCTCCTGAGCTGTTATACTTTAAGTATAGCAAATAGGTATATGCTAAGAGGAAAATTCAATCCATCTTCTTTATACAGAGTTTTGTTAAAATATACCTTCATTAAAACATGCTTTCAAACACAAAGCTACATCCTTTTGTTCTCGGTCCATTAAAATTCCATGCTTAAAGTCTTGTACAACAAAGTGCCTTTAAAAATTAAGGAAAAAGATAGGCAAGAGTGATACTTTCAACCTTTATTTCATGAACGAGGGCAAGAAAACTTCCAAACTGAATGCAATTTATTGTCAAATATGTCTAGTCTTTGGTGTGGTACCACGATTCCAAGCTTCCTTTTTAACTGAAGAAGCGGAACTTGGGATCCATTAATTTGTTGCACAAGTTATGGTTCCCTGCAGCACCTTTTGTTCACTGTCAGAGTTCTGCAACAATGACGAATGCAGCTACATTTAGCCAAGAGTTCTAGAATTTCATATACTAAATCATCCTTGATATTAAACGGCTTAGCTATAAACCTAGCAAATGAATTCCTATGTAGCCTACAAGTTTTACTCCATGTGGTATTGGAAACAAAGTTCCAGCAGGGAAAATGGGAATGCATGCAATTAAGTCACCATTTGGGGAAGAAGCTAGAATCCTAGAACATCAGGGTGTGACATTCAAAGAACATGGATGTAAGGCCAATTAAGCCTTCTGGAGCAGAGAAGAAAGTCATAATCCAAGTACCCGCTGCACTTTAATAGCAGCAGCTGATGCATGCATACAATTAGTTATTTGTATTATAAATCCAAAAAGGAAGCTTCGCAATAAGGAATATAGATCACAGCCCATCCCATATTAGAAACAGTCACTTCTGGGAAGAAAGTTTTGTTTGTTTTGCTACTATTGAACTAACAAATTAAACGTGTGATGCCACTTCTGAAGACCTCCCTAGGCTTCCAAGCCTTACTCACAGCTCAAAGTCCAAAGAAAGCTTTCCACTGTGTGGTATGTGGACCAGTCCCAGCCAATTTATACAATATATAGATGAAGGAGGTGTTCTTTAAAAAAATTCCAAATTACACTAGATTAGAGGACAAAGGATTATTTTGTTCTTAACTTCTCTCAATTACCAGCAAATGTATACGTGAACATAAAGCGAGCAGAAAAGAGATTTTGTAATCATTGTATCAGTAGTAGAAGGATTACACATTGTCACATGAGTAAAAATTAGTTTGACCTTTTCAAGTTTCTAGTACTATGCTTTTCTTCCCCACTTGACTTGAGAAAAATATTAAGTCAGTCTATGTCCTGTCCTCCTCATTCTCAGATCTATTTGACTAGTGTTTTTCTTCCCCCCCGCTACATTTGCGATTACAAGTGACACATCAAACACTGAATTCACCCAAGCAATCCTTTCATTCAGAATATATTACTAGCATTCCATATAAAATAGATTTGGCTTTCTGCCTACTCTCGCAAGATATCTGTCCCACTCACAAACCCAGTAAAATGTATCAAACATAATATGTCCATTTAATGTTCACTATACAGCACACAGACAAAAATACTACAAAAAAATCAGGTAACTATCATGACTTGGAAGGGAAATAGAAAGCAATTGCATGAACGAGTCTGAATGTCAGGCGTTGTGGAATATACTTTGCTCCTGCGAGAAGCATCTGATCACAGCAGGTGCTCAATTTAGAAACGAATCCTGAATACCAGTAACAAAATGCCCCTGAAAGTAGAAATATCTGGTTTTGCAGCATATTGCTCCTCCCAGTTTCTCATGCTGAGCCTGTGGGAAGGCCAAATTAAACATTTGAAAAGAGGAGGAAAGACTGAGTAGATCTTGGAGAGAACAGAAAATGGCAAGTTCAAGAAAACGCTCTGCAGCCCTTCACTGCCATTCTGGCAGCGAACATCAGAGAAAGGAAAAAAAAAAAAAAACCCACAACACAAACTGTCCATTAGATCTTGCAGCGATATCCTGTTCCAGGTCACAGGAACTGCCAAGAAAGATCTGTGCCTTAGACACTGGACTGTGGTTTAATGTAGGTGGGGAACTGCCCAATGTCTTCTCCTGTGTTAATTGCCGAAATGCCAAACTGAACCCCCTCTGTACTCTGAACACATGACCCAGCAACTAGATAACTACTGAAGGAAGTCAGTCAGAGAATCAGAAAATCTGAGAAAGTTAGGGTGAGAAGAGACCTCAGGAGGTCATCTAGTTCAACCCCATACTTATACCAGGACCAGCCCCAACTAGATCATCCCAGCCAAAGCTTCATCTCGCCGTGTCTTGAAAACGTCCAAGGATGGACATTCAACCACCCCTCTGGGTAACCTGTTCCAGTGTTTTACTACCTTCCTAGTGAGAAAGTTCTTCCTAATATCTAACCGGAACTTCTCTTGCTGCAACTTGAGCCCATTGCTCCTTGTTCTGTCATTTGCCACCACTGAGAACAAGTGTTCAAACCCTCTCCCTCACCCCTCTTTCAGGTACTTGAAGTCTGCTATTAAATCCCCTCTCAGTCTTCTCTTTTCTAGACTAAATAAGCCCAGGTTCCTCAGTCTTTCCTCACAAGTCACGTCCCTAAGGCCCCAAACCATTTTTGTGGCCCTCCACTGGACTCTCTCCAAGCCGTCCGCCTCCTTTCTCTAGTGGGGACCAGTGCTGAATAGAGGGGAATAATCACATCCATTGACCTGCTGACAGCTGACTTCCCTTGACCAGCTGACACATACCAATGTAGCCCAGGATGCCATTAGCCTTCTTGGCAATGAGGGCACATTGCTGGCTCAGATTCAGCTAATTGTCCAGTCATCCACCCAGGTCCTTTTCTGCAGAGCTGCTGCCCAGCCAGTCAGCCCCCAGCTTGTACCCGTGCATGGGATTGATCTGTCCTAAGTGCAGGACTTTGCATTTGTCCTTGTTGAACCTCATGAAATTCCTTTTGGTCCAATCCTCCAGTTTGTCTAAGTCACTCTGAATCCTAGCCTTACCTTCCAGCATGTCTACTATTCTCCCCAGCTTGATGTCATCTGCAAAACGCTCAAGGGGCCTTGGGTACCCAGACTATACGCTCTGTTCAGGACTGTAAAGTCTTCCTCACTGGAGCACAGAAACTCTGCCTTCAAATATGCACTGTGAGTTAGTTATTTTTTTTTCAGGAATCCATGCGAAGTAAGACTGCTCCCCATCTACACATCTGCCAGTAAAGGACACAAGAGAGTCCTCACATTCAAGCTCTGCTAGAATCGCCATCAGAACGGACCCCAATGGACCCCAGCTGCCTATCCCCCTTGTCTCTAATCTCCCCACTAGGTTTGGCCAACTACAGGACCACAACGTAGATATCCTCTCCTCTCGCTTTTCAGCTTCTGCCCCACATCCCAGTCAGATTTCATGAAGATCTAAAGCCACAGATATGGATGAGTTGAGGGAAATACAATGTTGGGAGCACAGGAAAGGAGATCCCAGTCATCAGCCAAGCTGCAACAAGTGTGCAGATGCTATTGGGAAAAGGAGCTTGATGGAAAATTATGGATCCTGGTTGGGGAGCAGCTTCAGCTTTATTAGCAAGATTTATGGATACACTTAAGTTTCTGCAGAAAGCTAATGGTAGTTTGCAAGAATCCATGTAGGCATCTGTGGAAAGAGGGCACCAGGGTGAAGGCAGAGTTGGATTGATTGGAATTATTTATCTGAATCATGTCCAATTGTCTTTATACAGAATTACGTTCACATTTTTCTTTTCCTCAAAATACTTTCACATTTTTCTTTTCCTCAAAATACTTATCTTCCCAACACACATGTCCAAACTGGTTCAGCAGCTCCTTGGCATACTATGCCTGCTATACTCTATATACACTTCATTTTCCAGACGCAGAGCAATACCCATTGTGTCCATAACCCCCACAAAATAATCGTACCTCAGAGCCAGTTGTTAATGAATAGACAGCACAAAAAACCAGAATCAACCCAGTCTCAACTCCCAGGCCCTCATATTGTTTGGATACCACCACCTAGTGGAATACGTCTTGCATGGCATGCACACACAATACTATGCACACTTATTTGCATCCACAAAGTCACAGAAAAAGCCAACCGACTCAGACAGGCATTTTAAACGATTCGAACAGTGACAGAAGACAAGGAAAAAAAAAACGAACCCTGACAAGCTGCTTTCCATTAATTGCAAAGCACCGAACAATATTTGAAAAGTTCTTTTGGATGAAAACACATATTTATACAATGATTTGGATGAAATGGTCACTCAAATATGCTCAGAATAATGAAAAAAGATATTGCAATTCAAAATAATTTCCATGCACAAATTACCAATCTGCTGTATCTACAAAAATCCTATTTGCATGCATATATCAAGGTCTGGTTTGAAATCCTCTCTCCTGCATTGTCAACAGCGGATAGCATTTGAATTTTTTTTTTTTCCGCCTGTGCCTTGTAATAATTTCTATTTCTAGCTATACATGAACAACATAGGGCATTATATAGCTCCTTACCTGAACAACAATATAGGCATAATTAAGTATTAAAAAAAGACATTCTTCTACTAAAACCCTCTTAGGCAAGTCGGTTCTGCTCTTATGCGAAGCAAGCAATTCTCTTTATACGAGCAACGAGTGGAGTGCTGCTCAGAAGCCTACATCAAAAGGCTGGGAGATGGAATGACTTAGGGGATTCATAATGGGATACCGAGCTTTCAATGCCAAGTCACAAGAGCAGGCTAGTAGTGATAAAAACCCTATCTGATAATTTGATTAAAGTCATTCAGTGATCTACATATGAAGGATGCTGTGGCTTCACCTCAGTTTTTAGTGTACACTATACCTCTTCACAAAAAACAACCACCCATTTTGCCCACTTCATCCATTAAAATCCTGGCTTCTCTGGAACAGTGAACAGAGCTACCCTCTGAACCCTACTAACAGTTGCTCCGACATAGCACTGGAGCAGTGAGACAATGTGAGATACCGTTCTGCCAGCAACTCTGGTATACCTGGCCTGCCAGGATTCATAGCACCAGTCTGTAACCCCGCATTGATACACACAAGCAGTGCATTTAGTAACAAGATATTTACTCCACACAGAATTTATGCCAAGTAGCATAATCAAATGCAGAGAAATGTAGTATTTCTTGTGGGATTTTCTGACGCAGAGGAGACCCCCTGCTTAAACTGGGTGTAAAGAAGGGGCTCTGAAGAATGGAAAAGTAGGATATAGACGCAGCAAACTTGAGGGAAAACTACTAAGTCCAAGAAGAGGTTCTCAGTAGAATTTGATTTTTTTTTCCTCATTACTCTTATAATAAAAACCAAAGCCCAGAGAAGAGGAGAGTTCAGCTTCTAGAGTGAGGACTACATTTGCAGAACAAGTTGGGAAAGGTGTCTGCTCCAGTTTCTCAAGCCCTGGATAACAAGACAAAGACAGGAGACTAGAATTGTGATCCAAGTAAATCTAAATGCATCCAAGGAAAGAACATACATGTGGCATGCAGCCAAACTCTCAGAAACGGTAGATTTTCACAGATGGCTATTTGAGTCTTCACACTCATATTATTAGCAGCATAGATATGGAAATGTGATTAACTGTTTGGGTATGTTATTTGTAAGTCTTGGCAATAATACTCTGTGATCATCTGCATAAGAAGAACTTAATAAACTGGGAACTGAAGAAAAAAAAAGATTTGGTAAAAAAATAAAATAAAATACAGTACATGAAAGTTTAATTGCCATTTGCAATATAATATCTCTTTCCATCCCCCTCCCATTATGGGCATAATAAACTTCTGGTCTACAAATTTTCTTTATTCACTAATTTAAGACTGAAATGGCTTGTCCACATTAGGTTTCAATATGAAACATGTTAAGCAGGTTAGCTAATTTATAAGATGCATTGCATTGCATTGTCTGACTGAAGTCTACAGTCGTTGTTTGCTGTATATGATTTACGGATCAGTAAAACAGTTTGAAATAGCAAAAAACTCCAAATTGATCTAAACTTCTTAAGACCAGCCAAAAAAGAAACGAAGATTGAAATCAACTCTAGTGAGACCACTCCTCCCTCATCCAAGATCTGCTCTGACCACAAGAAGTCTTCCTGCCTTTACTTGGCCCCTTTTGGACCCCAGATGAGGTCTCAGCACATCTGGTGATCCCTGCTTTGGCAACTGCACTCTTCCAGTCTTGCATGTTCTAGCTTCAACCATACTAGCACAGTCCTGATTCAGGAGCTGAGAACATGCACTGGCAATGGGCAGTGCACAAAAGCATTGTTCTGAATTTCATTCTACCTGGCAGTATTATACCAGATACCAAACTGCCACCCCAAGAGCATTAGTGTTGCATGTTTTTCCTTAGTTTATGTTTAATTAAACTTTAAGAATAGCATTTGACCAGCTACTACTAGAAAACCTGGTTTGCTTGTTTATTAAGCATCAGTTGTCTGCATTGAAGAGGTTGGTTGGTACTGAAAATTTAAAATTTAAAAAAAGATTCTTTGCTTCACCCCAAATGGGGTTTTTTTTCGTTTGTTTACTACTGATACTAGCTGGCATTTAACTGGGAGCTTATGGAAAAAAGTAAGAGATCAAATGAATTTTCTCAGACTAAGTTTTTACACCTTCAAACTCCTCAATGCCATCATTTGCTTTACTTTTAAGACCCTGATCTTAAAATTTAATTTAGGCCATGATCACGGCCTGTGCACGCGTGTGTATTTGTTTCAAATGGAGTAACATAGTGAGGAACTTATCTTATTCCAGATTAACATGCTATTACAGCAACACTTATTTTCATGGCTAACTACCCTGGAAATTCCCAGTGTATATTTAAGAGTCAAATCCTGTTCACTTACCTTTACCTATACAGGAAGTCTCCTACCTGTCTATTGGCGGGGGGGAGAAGGGGAAAGAGATCACTAGGTGGGGAAAAAAAAAAAAAAAAAAAAGATTAGGAAATGCGGACCTCAAATGATAAGCAGATTCAATGATGTGGCTCAACACTCCTAAAAAAAAAAACAAAAAAAACTACTCTTTTATTTTTGTTGGCATCATATTAAAACAGATTTTTATTTCTCAGATTAAGACAAAATGTTGCTGCTTCTATCTAGGGAGTAGCAAAGAACAACATTATTTCCCCAAGTACAGCATGTACAGCATTGCTAACATTGCCAAGTGTATGAAATTGTTGTCTTGGATCAGTAAGGAAACATGAAACTTGTGGATGGCAATATCGTAAGTAGATTTGACATGATATTTTTACATTCCAATTTTGGGTGTCATGGATTGGAAAGGATGGGAATTGATTATGTACTCTCATGGAACTCTTTTAAATTGGTTAGGAGTCATCATTATGTATTTATCTATCTAATAATAAAAAAGAATGAATCACTAGCATCACGGTATTCATATTTACATTTATAGTTGAGCAACCATCAGAACTGATAGCCTAAGAGTGTATACAGCTCACAGTCTTGGCAGTTTGCCTAGATTAGAGTTTCAAAGTTGACATTTGTGGATTTCATGTGATTCATGTTATTTTCAATGTTTGTGATTACCTTCCTGTCAGTGCTGCGTATCACTCACATAGCTAACAGAATACAATTCCTGAGTTGGAAGCAAAAATTCTAACTACCACACCAAGTGGTTCTCAAAGTTAGCTCTATCCTTGTTACTTAGACCTAACGGTGTACACAAGTCCCAAAGAAAATTGCGGGGGGGGGAGGGGTCAGTGGCAACTGACGGGACGTCCTGTCAACTTAGGTCATCAGTATGGGTTTATAAGAAAAGCAGACATACAAAATCTAAAACTCAATAAAGGACCTTGCATTTTCTTTAAAAACAAAGAAACCCATTTTAAATCACATTTAAAAAAAGAATATTCTCCTTGCAGCACTCGCAAACACTTCAGCTTTTTAGTACTGTAGGGCTATCCCTTCTATGTAATGAAAGCTGTGTTTTACACTGTGATAACTATCTCAATGCATAATTATAGTGGTGTCAAGACACAGGTAGATTTTACTGTGATATAGCTGGTGGAGATGAATTCCACTGGGGCTGGGGTATAGGTTTGACCTTGACTAGCTACATCAAGGTAAGAACTCTCTCTGCCTTGTCTCCACTAGGATTTTACATCAAGATTAGCTGTATAGTTGGTTTCCTGTTCTGGTTCTACAAGAGACAGGTGAAAATGATGAGTCTATTTGGAAGCAGCTATAGTGAAAGACATTCAGGCAGCATACTGTCTGTATTGAAAATGACACTTGTTAATAACCATGTTATTAGTAACACAGGTAAGGAAACAGGTTGGTTTCATAAACCCATGCACACACCATTATAGGCATGTCAGTCTAACAGTGTCCTAACATTAAAGCGGGGGGGGGGGGGAAATAGACTTAAGAAATCAGCAGCAAGTATTTGCATCCAAAAGTGACCCAAGTTCATGCTTCCCAGAAGACTGAAAAGCATGCGTGTCATAGAGGTCATAGTCTCGCTCTCCGAGGTGTTCAGCTCAGCAGCACCGCTTGCCTGCTGTCTTGCAGTGCTATTATTTCTGTAGCCAGAACAAGTGATTCTCAGCTGACAGTTAAACATCAGCATTCAGGAAACCAACAATGGAGGGATTAGTGCTGAAAATATAAATAAACCAACCACAGTGAAGAATGGTGGAAATCTCAATGACTATCCCCAGGAAGGGGTGCCAGGATGAGTTATTACTAGAGGTGCAAAACCCATAGCCTTCACTTCAGTCACAGCAAAGAGAACTGAAGGCCACTAGTAATAATCACTAGTGCTCCACGGCTACCACCACAACATATGTAGGAAGAGAGAGTACAAACAAAAACCATGCAGCCAGTCTCACAAAGAACCTGAAACAGTTATTTTCTCTCCTAAATAATGTGAACATATTTTTAAATGTGTTTGTCTCATGATCCCAGAAGAGTTTAAACTCCAGAAAAATAAGAGAGACCAGAGGAGCATTCGCTGAAGTTTTCTGATCAGAATTGAATTGGAAGTCACTCCACTTAAGTCTGAACATGTTATGAGACTCACGCTGCAGGAAAGCAAAGCACTATATAGGTATAGTATTTCACTGTACCTTACTGGAGCATTACCTTTCAACACAACCTCACCTGTAATATGTGACACGTGCATACATGGGGAAGAATACTGGTTTCAGGGCATCTGCACAATAGATTTACACATATCCATAACATTACAGCTTTACCTGCAAAAGCTTATGTCCGAGTGGGGAAGGGAGGGGGGAGAAAGGAGAAAGGGAGGGCTGTCAGGAATGGTTAGGTCTGGAAAGCTTATGCCTGGCTGAACTAATTAGCCTATAAGGTGCTACCTTGATCTATCATCTGCTTGACAAGATCTGATTGAGAAGTCCCAGCTGAAGCCAGTGGTGTTTGGGTCATCTCAGTCTGCCCACAGACTAGCCATGAATCAATAATCTAGTACCTGCTCCTATGCAAATCACTGTGTAAATGAATTAGCTTTAGGAAAATTAGCACCCTGCAGACCTGGCGATGATAATGGACAGCAACTAAGAGGGGAAATCAGATCAGCCATGCAAAATAAGGAGTTAGGGTAAAGGAGCGGGAAGGGAATGTGAAAGCATTATTCAGAAGGCATTTAGGCAGTTTCAGTGACTTGCCATGTGAACACGGACAAGAAAAAAATAAAAAATTGAGCCCAGAAAAAGTAGAGTGTCCCCTACAGATTAAAGCAGCAGAAAGGAGAGCTGCTGAATATGCCAGGTAAATATTGCACACGCGGATCACCTGGATTTCCAGCACCACTTTCATCCCCATCTAGGATTCACCACCTTTTATCTCTCTTCCCCTACAAGCCCCTACCCTGAACCAGCATCTGTTTTGGTGCGTGTGTGTGTGTCAGATGTATTTTGGTTTTTATAACATGCTGCTTTGGAGCTCTGCATCGCCACGTGGAAGGGAATGGGAATGCTCTGGGTGTGCTAAGAGCTGGGGAAATGAATGAAATGATTCAGCCTACACACATGCTGGCGAAACGTGCTTGGATCCTTCCCCGGGGGGCATGGCCAGCAGTGCAAGGTGCATTTAAAAAAGAGAAAAAAAGCTATTTAATGAAGGACCTCGCAAGTGGCTTAGAAGCTTTCATATGGATCCGTTTCAGAACTGCATTTAAAGGTCCTGAACCAACCCAAGGTGTACACAGAGACGAAACTCTCCCAGGAGAAGATGCCTCCCAGTAGGTCTGATAGCCATTGCCTCCCCCTAGCCCGCCAAGGGACACAGAGCTGCTTTGAAACCCACCCCCCTGGACAAGCACAAGTCTGCTGGCCTCCTGCTCTGTAAAAGGTGACCTGCAATTAGTATGGGAGATCCCAACTACTGCCATTTGTTATGCGAGCAGCATTCGTTCATTTGTAGCTGAGAGAGCAAGTCATTCCTGTCTGGGATAAATAAAACAACATGCTGCATTACGGTGCGCTGCCACAGGGAGATAACAGCAGCCTTGGGAAAGCAGCAACGCACTTGAGCCGCAAACGCTGGGCTGCGTGGAGCAAAAAAGTGACCGCATTCCCACCAGGCTGAGACCCAGCCCCCCCGGCCCCCCACCCCATCTCCACCAGGCTGGGACCCAGCACAGCGCTCCCACTCCATCTCCACCAGGCTGGGACCTAGGATGGGGGGAGGGGGGGGGGGAAGATGGGCTGGGGGGTGCCATTTCCACTAGGCTGGGACACAGCATCCCCCACCCCAAGCCTATTTCCACCAGGCTGGGATACAGCAGCCCCCAGACCCCGACCCCACCTCCACCAGGCTGGGACCCAGCATAGCTCTCCCACTCCATCTCCACCCGGCTGGGACACAGGACTTGGGGGAGGGGTGGGGGGGATGGACTGCGGGGTGCTATTTCCACCAGGCTGGGACACAACACCCCCTCCCCCCAACCCTATTTCCACCAGGCTGGGTCCCTCACCCCCACAACAACATCTCCCCCAGGCCGGGACCCAGCAGCCCCCAGCCCACCCCCCTCTCCCGAGAGCACCTGCAAGGCGCCCGCCGCCACGACCCCAGCCCGGGAACCTGCCCCCGGCTTGGCAGTGCAGCAAGATGTCAAAGGCTCCCGGCCCCCGCCCCGCCGAAGGAGGGGTCCTGCCCGGCTCCGGCTCCCGCTGCTCGCCGCAAAGTTGCCGGAGGAGCGGGGGGAGACCAGGCGCAGGGGCGGGGGGCGCTGCGGCCCCCCCCCGGGCAAGGCAAATCCCCTCATGGAAATGGGGGAGCCTCGCTCCTTCCCGCCAAACTTGTGAGGTGCTGCGGCAGGAGCGGGGGAGACCCCCGCCCGGCGCGGGGCAGCCGCATCTTACCTGGCGGAGCCGGCGCCGCGTCTCGCCGCCGCCCGCCCGGAGCAGCGCGGCTGTTAAAGCGGAGCAGCCTCCGGCCGCGGCGCCGCGCG
>NW_017728917.1:5560258-5582874 GCF_001723895.1 Crocodylus porosus
GCGGGGGCGCCCGCCCGCGCCAGGCTCCTCGCACCTGGCAACATGGGACGCCTGACTGGGAGCGGGGGGTCTGAGGCAGTACCACCATCTTGGGGAGTTGCCCGCCTGGAGGCCCCTGCCCAGCAGGGAGGCCGCCTCAGGCAGGACCTGGCGTTTGTTCCCTGCGGAGCCTCGGGTGGCTTTTAAAGCTGCTCTTCACACCTGGGTCCAATTCCCATGCGCTGGGCAGGGTGCAAAAAGCGAGCCAGGAGGACGAGTTGCCGGTTGGGGAATGGGTGTGGAGGGCAGTTGAGTTTTTCCTGCTCCCCCAACCTGGATGGGCTCCAGAGAGCCCTTGCCCTACGGCGCTCGACCTCCTTCCTCCGGCCACCTCGCTCAGCAAAACAAAACAAAACGAAAAAAAAAGCAGGAACTCCTGGGGTCCAAGGAGGAAGGAAACCCTCTCACACAAGACAACAAACACCAGCGCATTCCCTGTGGCCTTGTACCCCTGGTGCTTTATATGCCCCTAATATCCCAAGCTACAAGTCTGGGCCTTGGCTCCCACTTCCATCGGAGCCTTCAGCTCCAAACCCAAACTCCCAGCCTTCTCTTGTTTCCATGCACCTTCAGCCTCCTCTTGTCTTTCCCAAACCCTTGCATCCACCCTTCATCACATCCCCGTCGCACAGGAGAGGGGAGGTGGCCACACCTCTAGAAGGCTAAATCCTTCTTGCCACGAACCCGTCTCGACACAGCCAGGAACCATCAGGCACAAAGTTTGGAGATGAGTACGCCCCGGGGTCTGTCTCCCATGCACAGTGCCCCAGGCCAAACTGTATCCTGGTGTTAAAGGACTCCTTAGAATAAATAAGCAGTAAAAAAATGAAAGAAGTTTTTTAAAAAAAAATGGAAAACAGAGAGAAAAATAATGTTTTTTAAGGATGTCTCTTTCTTCACAAGTCACACTTCAACTGCCTAGGAGCTGTATGTGGTTTATGAGCCATGGTTTGCCCCCTCTTTATTAAATATGCCCCAGACAAAATTGCATTATCTTTTCAATCTGGCATTTTGGGTGTTCTGCAGAGCAGGGCATCCCTCGCTATTATGTCCCTCTCGGCCTTTTCCATGTAGATTCCTCTCTTTGGAACAAGGACCAGCTTTCCTGGTGTGCAGGCACATCACGGAGCACTATGGGGCTACCAAACGGGATGAGATCTTCTAGGTGTCCTGCAGTGCAAAACTAGCAAGCCAGCAACTACTAGGGGATTCAAAGCTCAGGATTAATGAACAAAGTAATTTAAATAAACAAAAGAGGAAGGAAATTTGGATTTAAAGTGGCAGGTGGGACCTGCCTTTATATCTGAATTGGAATCTCCGAACAGCACAGGTTCCTAATGGTTGTGGAAGTGGTGTCTTTAGTGCAAACAGGGTACTCAACCTTAACTGTGCATCCCCTGGGTTTTGAGGGATTAAGTGAAACCCTTATTATGTTTAATTATCTCCAGAGCAGCTCCCTGTGCTTGCTGCCTCGCTTTATGGTTTAATAAACTGCACATTGATATAAACTGAATGACAATTAACATTAGTGCAGGTTGGATTTGCATTTATTGCTGTTCACAGGTTTGTACTCCCAATGCTTCCATTCTGACGTTTCATTGCCATCTATCAGCACCTCCTTATTAGACCAGTGCCTGGCTTTAAAAACAAATCAATGCCTTTTCCCAAACAACTGGATCTTAACAACATGATCAGGTTTCTGCCAAAATGTCAGAGCAGCTTCCCCGTGGGAACTGCAAGGGTTGAGCCTCCCCTGGCTGTACAGCTTGGGATATCACTAAAGGCAACATTCAAGGGGAGATGCTGGCACAGTACCTAAGAGAGAAGCCGATTTTTTTGTGTGATGGGACCCGTACCCCCCGCCCCCACACTTTCTTAGAGTGGGAATTTGCTCAGCCCCTCTGAGAATAATCTAAAGAAAAAGGCACAAGATCAGAATCAAAATGACTCAGGCTCCTGTAGTGGATTTGAGAGAAGCCCAGTCCTCCTAGGGCTAAATCACCTGAAGATTGAACAGTAACCACAATGATGAGAGCAGAATGTGGTAGAGCGGAGAGAGATGCACTTGAGCAGTACAAGAATGAATCCCAGTATTTCAGGAGACGTTATATAAATGTTATTTATTATTTGTGTAATCCCATTCTGATTTATACAATAGTGGAGACTGCTCAGCAATCCAAAATAAATATATTTCAAGTTTAGCTCCAAGTGTTTTCAATTTGGGAGTGCCTGTGTCTCCAAGGTCACCTCATAAATCCTGGCATTGTGGCACGGCACTGCCAATCTGTGTGGGGTGTAATAACTCTTCAGGGAAATCAGCACTGAAAATGCTTCCAAATTTTTCAAACGGGATATGTGCAGAATACATCATCTTTGTCCAGCTGAGCATGCAACCTCTTAGGCGAACAACGGTGAGAAGCAATCACAAGCCCTCCAAGGTATGGGGTAACCAAAAGCAAATAGCGTGCGAGAGGTAAAACATGAGCAATCATTGTGTGTTAGAGAGAGAGTGTGCAGAAAGGTGGCCCTTTTAAAAAGCCCGGTCACTGAGGCCTACTTCTGCATGCTTTGTGATCCGCCACTGAATGAACAAACCGTTTCACCTGTTTTGCTCTAATCAAATTATGAATGAGGTTGCAGGTAGCCAAGAAGTCACAAATCAAAGCTCCAGATTGATTTCATTTAGCAAATAGACTACAATACTTTGTACGCTTAAGAACAATACTACCTTGTAGGTCTGTAAGATCTGTTGTGATAATCTAATTGACTCTTTAGCCTTACAGGCCAACCTTCCCAAGCCCACTACTATAAAGTGCTTCTGGATGATGGACCATTGGAGCATCAATTTTGGGGTATTGTAACAACAGTTTGTAGGGCAATAATGATAATTATATGCACACAAACTCTTTAATTGCTATGAAGGGTGTGTCACTTATTGGCAGGCAAAGCCCAGGAAAAGGTAAGGTTGGCACCATCCTGGAGATGTTCTGCCATATTCTCTAGAGCCACACACAACATAGCCACCACCCTCCTCTAATGGAGTTTCGTTGTCACTCAGTTGTGGCGTTGTGTATGCGTGTATGGCTCCTGAATGGCTTTGCAGGTGTTACATCCCGTAATGTTATTTGGGCTTTACACCAGGTATTCATTCTAAGACTAGGACATGATCACTTCTTAACCAGTGGCAAATATATTAAGCCCTTAGCAGTTACAATTCTATTACTGTAGTTATTCAAAAGTAAGACAACACACTCATCACCCCAAGATATAACAAATGCAATGTCAGCAGTTGATTGGGCCATGAAGTCTTGTCTGGATTCCCGACCCCTTCATCTGAGGCCTGAATCTGGGATTGGTAACTGGATCTTTCAGGAGTAGGTTCCAAGGGGTACACTTCCTCACCTCTATATACCATATATCTTGTATTTCTTAACACACAAAATTAACTTAAGCCTTCCTCCCAATGCATATTAATAATCTTGCTTCTGTTTGCCAAGCATGGTCACCCTTAACTGGAATTTTCTATTCTGAGGTCCTCTCTTCATTCTTCAGTGGGGGTAGGTTTTGCTTTGACTCTTCCTCTTTTGCCCAGGCTATATTCATTCAACTGAGTTAGCCTACTTCCCGATCCATTTTAAGTCAGAAACAGTATTTTTCCATCTGCTCCTTTTCACCAGGTGCAAGTTTTGACCACAATTCACGCTAAGCCTGCAGCTTAAGCAAAGCATAAAGGTCAAAACCCAAGCCTGAAGGGTCCTAACATTGGGGTTTGTTCAATGACGCGTGTAAAGGACAAGACATATTTTGGCTGAGGGTAGAGGCCCAGGATTAAGGATGCAGGGCTCGCTGTCTCACTTAACCTGGAAATGGCTTCTTGTTTGTCCTGCAGTTTGCCTCCCCCTTGAAATGGTTAGGCTCTTGGGTTTTTTTGTAGGGTATGCCTTTGTTAGGCAGCAGAGTCTTAAAGAACTACTTCCAAGTACTTTAGACCTTGGAGATACAATATTCTTTGACCTTTAATTAAATACCAAGACCATCTTTATGAGGTAAAAAGTATTTGCTAGTCCCTTAGGGGGTTGTTGAAGTCTATGGCTGCTCCTATCTCTATGGTATCCTTGCAGCATACAAGGATTTGTGCAGCTCTTTTCTTTTGTTTTGATCCACCTGGGCCCTACCCCATGACTTCCACTTTCAGTTACAGGTTTAAATGATCACCAGGAGCCTCAACACAAACTCTCAATGAAACCAGTTATTTCGTGTAGAAACTCATTGTTTCTAGTTTAGTGTAGCACTGTGAATTAGTTCAGCTGTGCTGGATACAAGGGCCAGGTTTCACAAATCTTTTGAAAAACCAGGGCTGAATATCTCATTTGCAGAACCCGCCCCCCCAACATAAATCTAAGTTTTGCCTCTTTCACAGTTTCTTTACTCAAATTGTGTGCAACTGCACTTAGGGTAAGGTATGATGTAGGTTAACATCCTACACCCAATCTTTTGTAATAAGACTTTACAAAAAAAAATATAAAAAAAGACACATACAAGTTGATAACACTGACATAACAACTCCTTCCATATCAATAATTATTCAGCCACTTTAAAGAGATTGTATTCCAATGATTTGCTTTTAAGTAGCTTAAAAAATAGACTGCAGAAACTTCTGCAGAGGCATTATTTGCGGTGGACTGTATAAATATTCTAGATTTTCCAGGTACGTAACAACATAGAGAATGATGTTTTCAATGACCATCGAACTGATGAACTGAGACTGTAACTCTTTTAGAAAATGGTTTAAATCATTTTAGCAGTGATGGAAGGTGCTTGAATTGCTAGCCTGGAGGCTGATGTCCTAAAAAGGAACAAATATGAATGGAAGCAGCAGGTGCTTGCATGTACTTCAACACTTTTCTCAGCAAAAATCTGTAGGAACTGAGGAGGTGACCCATCTCCAGCAAGCCAAACAAACTAATGCCAATTATGGAGGAGTATTTTCTCTATACATATACCAGTATTCATCCATGCAAAAATGAACAGAAACTCATTCGTTTCATATTCTCTAAGCTGTCAAACAGCATTGAGATGTTCTTTCTAAGTACCTACTGTTTATGGATAAGTTAAACCTTGTACATTGCATTCATTTTTTTTCAAGATCCTTTTTGTTTTTGGAAGGTGCCTACATAGTCTCACTGAGTAACTGAATCAGATGGAACTGCCATGTAAGTCAGGGGAAATTTTACATAAATTAAGGACTGCGGGATTGGACTTAAACTAAAGTCTTGGTTTTACATCTTAATACTGCAAGCAAATCCAGCCTTTGTCCTTTTCCCTTTTTGTATCTTGTAGCTAAAGACATCCACTCTCCAAATACTCCCAACCCTTAAACAAAAAATGCTTTAGGGCTGGGACCTGTTTGCCACATTTGAGCCCACAGCAGTTTTTTCTGACTGAGTTATCAAATCCTGAAATTGGGGGGTTTCGAATAGACATGGTGTTGCAACTTGCAAATGGTGCCACTATAGTTTATAATTGTAAATTGATGCCTTGGGTAAAAAAGGTAAAAAAAAAATTAAAAAATATAAAAAAGAGAGAGCTAACATTACGAAAAGCTGTACAGGAAACCCCTGAAGCTTCTCTGTCTAGAAGTTGTAAATTATTTTTAATCGTGATTAAGATTCCAAGTCTACATCCCCCTCACCATTTTAGTGCTTAAAGAACCATATTCATATAGAACTATATTATCTGCTGTGAATTTTCAAGATTACATTTTAACACAATCACCTCATTATTTTGGATATTAAAAGGAAAGTTCAACAGCATTTCAAGTTCAGCACAAAAGGGAAATTTTGAATTATAAAAACCTTATTAAACATGTATGGGAAATTTGTAAATTAGGAATAAATACATTTAACACAGGCACACACAAGATTCAGCCTGCGTTGGCATGATAAGGTGCTGACATTTTATAAATGTCATGTGATTAGCATGTGAAGGAGAGATACAAAATCATTGCATAATACATCCTATTAGTCAGCTATTGACTAATAAATGTACAGAATAACGCCAGTTGGATACTTTTCCATTTACATTTTACAAGTTGAAGACAAAGTATTTTCTTATCTGAGGTGGCTGTAGTCACCAATTATTGAAGATCTATTTTGATTGGCCACTTGGGCCTTTTGATGATGCCAATTCCACACACCAACTGTGCACACCTGGGACCTCACAGTATCTACAAAGATTACATTTTATGGTGGTAATGAAGACAAGACTGGGAGAATGGGTCATGAAGACAGACATCTAAGGGGCAGAGAAGAGGTGGAAAATAATTTAAACTTCTCCCGCTACTAAAGTACTATGATGCTCCCCCTGCTCCCTGTACTAAAGCACTATACTGCGTTTCTAGCAAGACTTTGCATTCAAGTGCCTGGAAGTCTCAGTTTCCACTGTAAAAGCTGCATGGGAAATCATGGGAAAAAAGACCTGGAAGGGAGATCATTAAGTTCCACCTGCTGTTTAAACTAGGATCACCCCTGTCTAAACCACCTAAACCATCTGGAACGGGCTGCCAAGAGAGGTGGTACTATCACTTAACATGGGGGTCTTCAAGGGGAAGCTAGATAGGCACCTGACTGGGGTCGACTGACCTTGATCCTTTTCCTGCCTGGGGCAGGGGGTTGGACATGATGATCCTTCAGGGTCCCTTCTGACTCTACAATCTATGAATCTATGAAACCTGTTCAATATTTAACCAGCCTCATATAGTGAGAAAAAAATCTTCATCATACCCAACCTAAATTTCCCTTGTTACAATTTAAGACTGTTACTTGTCCTATTCCCTTTGAAGAGAGAAAAATCTATCACCCCTTGCTTTATAACCACGTTCTATGTTTTTTGAAGACTTACCAAGTCCCCCAGTAGCCTTCTCATCTACAAACTAAATAAAACAAGTCTTTCCAATTTCTTCTGACAAGCCATCTTTCCAAAACCTGTAATCATTTTTGTTGCTGTCTGCTGGACTCTTTCCAACTGATCTACGTGCCGGACTGTAATTTTAGTTCACAAATCTGCAGTCTAATATTCATGGGCAAACACTTCCAGTTGTTTGAAACGCCATTGACTTCTACGGGGTCCATACAAATTGCTACAAGTCACCTTTGTCCTTCCACAGGAGGGCAAATCATCTTTGGCAATAGCATATGAATTCACCAAGAACCTTACCACCTTACAACCCATTAGGAGGTCCAATGAGGACATTCTGGTTAAGTCCCATCTGTCCCGATACCTTGATTTCACCCTAAAACTTGCCGTTTTAGGCAAACAGCAGCCCTGCTATGTAAACAATCATAGAAATGTGCAGCTTTTGCTACATCCATGCTTTTCTGCCTAGAAGCTTCAGAAACATTTTAAAACATAAAAAAACTACTGCAAGCCATTTAACAGGTCTTTTCAACCTGCTGGTGGCTTTCCATTAGTTGCCTTCCTGAGGGCCCCTTAGTCTTGAGCTACAACAGTTGCTATTGGGTACCATCTCCTCAGGGTCCTTCAGCCCCATGAGGAGATGTACAAGTGGGGTTGGAGCAACAGCTTTTCTTCCCAAGAGAGCTCAGCTAGGGAGAAGGGGAAGAAGTTTGGCTGGCTGAACAAGAAGATCTCATATCAGAACTCTTGGGAATACATGGACTATTATATGCAGGATGACCATATGGGCTATGAAACATCTGGGACACTTCCCCCCCCCCCAGGTCAATAGCACTGCTGCAGGCAGAAGTGAAGTGACACCATGTACTAGGCAGGTGGGCAGCAAGTAAAAAATGCAAAGAATGTAACCAGTGGTAAAAAATATAACCCATTGTATTTTTTAAATTTAATTTGAATTGTACCACGATAAACGATATAATAATGTTGATATCCACCAAAACAGAAATTAGGGTTTAACAGAAATTATGATGATATTAATTTTTTAGGAAACAAAAGGGCTCACGAACACAACCCATTTCAAACTGCTGACTATTACACTTTTCAGTTATTGTTCTCTGACATCTCCTGATCTTCCTCATCTCTGGACCTGAACCACTGGTACTTCCCAGAAGACTCAAGAGAATTGCCATTTTTCAACTTTTTGTAAAATTCCAGGCAGTTCTCATTGAAATTCACTTTGAAACTCATAGATGCTTTTCTCCTCAAAATTCACGTTGATACTCATAGACGGTTTTTCTCTGGTGACCACTTACTTTGTCTGTGAAAACTCTCTTTCCAGTGGAGCAGATGTCCTCAGAGCATATTCAACCAAACGCTGAATATTATCAGTTGGTATGAGAAAATGATTGAAATGAGTGAACATCACAACCCAGCAGTTTTCACATGGGATATCTTTCTCCCTCCATTCTTTCAGTTTGCCTTCCACATCAATCTTCACAGCACAAAATTAGTCAAAAAGACAATCAGAATTTATCAGCCTACTTAATGGTTCCATGTCAAATCTTTTGCGTGCAAAATCATACGATGTCTCAGTGGTACTCCATTCAGGGCAGAGGTGAAGGTCCATCCAGTCAAATGTAGAAGTACCATCAAAAGAACCTTCCCAAAGTGCCAGATAATCCATGGCACAGTCATAAAACTGATGCATCTGAGCAATTTTTGGTTGTTTCTCCAAAGATGTTTATTTCTTCCCTTGCATTAACTGGCATAAATTTTAGCATTTTGGTTGACCAGTTCTGTCTTCAGTAATTGCAACTCTTTTGATGCTTTGAAAGCTGATGTTGATTGTAGTTTCATGCATTGGCTAGCTTGTGTACAGTTCTCTAATTAACTATGCACAAACAGCAACCAAAATTTCCTGCATTCATTTTCAAAGAAATTAAGAATCAAGAGTTGGGCCTATAGACTGACTGATAAAGTATGCTTTCAAAGGCTCATACATTTAAAAAAGATGCTGTATTACTGGAAGTAATGATAGAAAATGTGTGTTACCATGCTGAAGCAAAATTTTGTAGTCAACATCAGTGTGGTCACAGCATTCTTGCAATTCAGTTACATGAACTGGGAAAATCTGAAAATATGTATATATCTTCATTCCAAGCACTTCTACTTCAAGTGGAAGTGTCACAGCTTGTCTGGACAGTTATACAATATGTGCCCCGCACTAAATACCAGGTAAATCTCCATTCCACTTTTCTTTCAATTGTATAATAACATTATTTTTCGCATGATGCTGGACCCCACCAAAGTTTGTGTTAGTGTCATCACCACAAAAAAAAAACAATGATTTTGTACACAATCTCATACTTCTGAATGAAACTTTCAATAACATTTGCAATGATGTCAGATGTTTCCCATTTGATGGAGTAAACATGTAACAACTTACCTTTCACGCCTCTTAAAGGATTTAAAAAAAAAATCCCTTTTGGGACTAGCTATTTAGTGCCTTCCTGTTTGATGCATCAGCTGATACAGTGATAAAACTGGTTCCAGCTTATTCTGTAGACAGTTCATCTTTTACCACTGGGGTTAATGCATTTAATGCAATAACTTTGCTTTTTGTACGTTCACAAGAAAATTTTGCATCAAATATCTTTGAAATCAATCTTGATGAACAATCCTTAGAATGGAAAAAGAGATCATGTTGGACATAGTGGTATGTGAACATACCTTCTGCAGCTGCACATTTAAGCTCAGTGTCACCAGCAGTACTTTGTTTGAAAAACGAAGTAAGCTTTGCACTCCCAGAGACTGCCTCTATTGCAGATTTATGTTTCTTTGTTTGGAGATAGTCTCTGATATTGCTATGGCCTCCATGAACAACATAAAATGTAGAAGAACAAAGCACATACGTAACAGGTTCTGTGTCAATCTGTTTTAAGCAAGGAAATTCTGAACTTAGAGCATCATTGAAAGTGCATTTACATTTTTTTCACTGAAGTTTCTTCTTTCTTGGTAGAAGATATTTTAAAACAACCACACTGGATATTCTCTCATCACTGAGAAAAGAATTAATAGAAAACAGAAAATCAGAGGTGGAAGGGACCTCAGGAGGGAGCTGGCACCACTGCCCTATACTGCCAGGGGAACAAGGCTGGTATGCCCATACCTAAGGAGAGCTCAGGTGAACTGGCAGCAGCCAGTGCTGCCCCTACCTGCCTGTCTGACTGCAGAAAACTGAAAGATGCTGTTGGGTATGTGGTGGTCCACAGTGCTGCCAGGGCTTGGTTGAGCACACCGACCTCCTTAGGGCCCCGCTGAAGCTCCCAAGGACTTGGATCCTTAGGGGAGAGGTCTGAGCTGCCCCACTCCCCTCCTCACCATCCTGCCCTGGGGGAAGCCCTGTCTTCACCTGGGCTCTGAGCACCAGTAGCTGCTCCCTAGTCCAAATTCTGCTGTTCTGTGAACCAAGAGTCACTTGCCACCAGAGTCAGCCAGGAGACGAACACGTGCAGGTGGGTTCCCACCAATCCAGGACTTTTTGTCCAATGGCCAGGATGCTGAGACAACCTGTGAAATCTGTGTCTGCTCCAGCCAGTCCAGAACATATGGTCATCCTAATTATATGGGAATTGTCATGCTGCACAAACTCATGGCCTATCTATTCCACGATCCTCCTTCTGACAGTAGCCAGCACCTGATTTTTTCTCTGGAAGGTGCAAGAGATCTCCTAGGCTCTAGTAGGCAAAGAATGACTGAAGTTCTGAAACATGAGCCTTACATACTGCCATTGAACATTTATAATTGCATCAATTATTAACACTCCGAACAGTTCCAGCAGTCATAAATCTCTAAGCCCTTTTGGGTTCCTGCTAACTTCTTGGCTTTGGTGTCATTGTTTCAGTCAGAATCAGTTCTGCTGTCTTATTCTATTGGTGTGAAAATTTGTTTCCTTTTAGTAGTTTTGAATGTGCCTTCTGTTAACTTTACTGAATGAACCCTTCATTTTAGGTTATTAGACAGGGAAATGAGATTATTATATGCCCACCTAATGATTTTCCATCTTTCTCTGAATCTCTCCTAATTGCATAATATTATGGTTAAGATCTAGTGGCCAGTGGTGTACATTCTGTTTCCAGTGAAACTGCACCAGTGATTTATATTTGCATTTAATATTTTTCATATTATTCTCTTTTTGTTCCCAGTGAATGTGAACAGTTTGCTTACTTTTTTTACCCCTGCCCCCCCATGGCACATTGAACAAAGGCCTCTGTTTTGTGCAGCTCATTAACAGTTGGAACCCTTTCTTGAGTTTATACGTTTACTTTAGAGGCCCGAAAGGTTCAAGATTAGTCCAATCAGTGTTCTTCCTTAGTTGCCAGCATGTTGCCCATTGATGTAGCTTGGTGAGGTTTCTCTGAAATTCCTTCTAGTCCTCTCTGGACTTCACTGATTATCTTAAATATATCATCAGCAAGTTTGACTACCTTGTTGGTGTCACCATTCTGGATCATTAAAAGGTATGGCAGATCTTGTGGAAGGTGTTCTGCTATTCAGCTCTTGATGGATCATGTCCCGGTGATGTCATTTTTCCAAATCTGAGTGAATCAGATGGACAAGGCAGTGTTAAATAAGTTAAACGAAAAGGTTTGTATTTCCTCTGGGCTACAACTTGCTTTGATCATATTACACACTGTATATGGTTGAGCTCCCCCTACTGGCATCTCAACTATATCTAGAAGCATCACTTTTGTCATAGGCAGGTCCTATAAGTCCAAAGTCATTTAGCCAAAAACACTATGTGTGAGGCTTGCAACTGATTTTTAGTGGGAGCAAAAGCAAGCTCAAACTTAAGCATGGAAGACAACTAGGCTCGTGTATCTTTGTACAGACATTCAGAGTTGCTGCTATTCCAGGAGAAACCACAAGTGTGCAGATGTTCAGGCTTTTCTCCCAGAGTAAAAATGGCTGCTCCAAAAGAAAAATAACTTGGCAACAATCAGGGTTAAATCACTCCTAGGATAGTTTCTCCTGGGACTGCAAATGTCTATACATGCTGTGTGACTGCTGAATTCTTCAATTAACCTTTTGGACCTTCCCTGGGCCAGCAACCACAGATGCAGTTCTGATCAAGATATAAACTTTTTTCAATGTACAGACAAGAAAGGACAGAAATAGAACTGCATTAATTTCAGTTCTGACATACAGGAGAAAATATACAAGCCAAAAAATTGTTTTGATTTGAAAGGTTCATAGAGAGGCCATTACTAACAGTGAAGAAGGCAAAAATGAAAACAATAAAATAGCCTATGAAAATGTCTCTCTACAGCTTGTGAATAAGAGATAAACCACATTCAAGTAATGATAGGTTAACAGGTAGTTGTTATAGGGTAGCTGTCTGTCAGTATTAAAGGTAAAGACAAATCCACTCGTAGCTGTTAGAAGAATAAAACTCGGACACATTTTTTTACAATGTTTTAATTGCCACCAGATTTAAGCCATAGCAGAATATTGAAGATATAGTAAACATCAGGAATTTTATATGTGCTGCAATGATTTATTAACATGCACTGGATATTTCAGTGACATTTGGAGCTCACAATACGAACACAAAATATTCATGATTAAACATATTTATGAAAATAATGCCTTCATTGAAAAGATCCCAAGGAAAAAGATGAACTTTACTTTGACCTACATTTAGTCATGTTAATAAATTACCCTAGGATGCTGCATTATCAATGCCATGAAACATATGCTAGTTGCCAATAAAATCTTCATGATTTTATCCATTTGCTTAGCATTATCACTAATCAGTAAAGGTACATGGCAGTTAAAAACTGTGCTAATAACCTATTGTGCAGTGTTATTAGACTAATGCGCAGAAAACGTCACAAAATAACCGTGCACTGCTGCTACTGCATGGTAACTCTAATTACTGTGCATTTAGTTAGTACTTTATTAAGCAAGTACTAAACCAAATGTGCAGTACCTAAGGTGCATTAATGAACACGTAGACATGCCTTAAAAGGAGTAACATGGTAAGATTAACTACTGCCAAGCTACAGCTATCATGTCTGGGACCATTTTTTTTACCAATAATAAAAAAAGATAGTAATAAAGCCATTACATAAGGCATGTCTGCAATACCATACTCAAATTTGAATACAGAATATTTGAATACAGAATCTTTTTTTCAATCTTATGACATGGAGTAGCTAAGCGTTACCAGAAATGTTGAAATTGTATGAGGACTTATATGGAAGATCAGATATATTTCCCCTAATTATTTATTATTATTTGTGTTGCTCATTGTCCCGGGGAAAGGGTAGGACATGGACCCCGAAGGGTCAAGGAGGGACAACACACCCCCAGGGAAAACATAAGAAAAGAAAAAGCAAGTAAAAACGCCCTACCTGCTGCAGGAACCGCGGCGGGACTGGAAGCGGCAGTGGGACCCGCGTGGCTCGTTAGCTGCAGTTTTTTTAAAGTGAAACCAGCTGGAGAGAAGGGGGAGGAGAACCGGTACAGAAAGATAAGAAGGGGAAACAGCAAGACAGAAGGGGAGGAGAGGCTGAGAAAGAGCACAGGGAAAGTATCTCCCAGACACACCGAGGAGGAGGGAGAGCTGGAGAACGCTGCCCATAGGGCACGAGAATGCCCTGAGAAACATCAATATAAAGACGCTGTTACTGGACTTAGAAAGACGGAGGTGGCCAGGCTGCATATCATCCTAAAGCCGTGAGGAGGTGAGGAGAGCCTACAGGAGGATCCACACCGGCAGAGTCCGGTTCCAGTGAATTGCCCAGGGGAGAGGTGAATGGTCAAGAGGCTAGCTAAGACCATTACGTCCTGGATGGAAGACCCGGGAGAGTCCGTCAGAGGAAGGTTTCCTTACCGAGGCGGAAGGGACGTTAAGGGAGGGATTCACACAGGGTACACTAAGGGTAGGGAATAGGTAGCACTAAGGGAGCAGTCAGTGGAGGGGCGGTATAATCGTGAGGGGGGACACGTTGTAACCAAGATGCCCCAGGATAGCGATTAGTGGATTATTGGGAGGTTGTAGGCAGTTTTGTTGCTAGCATCTTTTCCTTTTTATTTGTTATTTTATCTCCCCAGGATGCCGGTGTAAAAGTAAGGTGGAGGGCTACGAAAAGCCAAGGATCTAGAGGCCATACAGCCCAGGCTCAAGCGAGACCTAGGGATATGATCTCATATAGGGAGGGCTGGCCGCGGAAAACAACATCAGCACACCATCGTGGCTGGGTATAGGGGGAGGTACAGGGGAGGTTGGAACCTCCTGAAGACTATCACCCTTCGGCCTGAGATAACCGAATCTGGACGGTTGGACCCCTCCACCTCTGATAGGATCATCAAAGTCATAGCAGGTGGGATTAGGAGGGGATAAGACTGCCCGAGGTGAGAACTCATGGCCCTAATACCATTGGGATGGAGCGGAAAACCATCATTAAAATCCAGAGCCAAGTGGCGAGGGACCAGATGATAGAGGCCCAGTGGGTGCACTCATATTTAGATGTTCCAGCCACATTCAGGGCCCATCCATTGCTCTGAATGCTGCCCAAACTAATAGTACAATTCCTGCCCTGAAGTGTCTACATTGACATGGCATATAAAAAATGGCATAGAAGAGCAAGACAGAAAGAGATGAAAGACTTGTCTCAGGTATAAAATCAGGTTAGGGGAAAAGATAGACATGGAGCCCAGGGTCTTTTGACTTCTAGTTCCATGCTTTACCAACAAGACACATTGATTCCCTGTGATAGATTCTACTACCACCTTTACTAAGCCGGCTTTGACTGAGATGCAATTTCTTTTTCACTCTGCCAAAGATTATGTTGATTTAGTTCCTAGCAGGCTTTTCTCTAGAAGAATCCAACTGGAATAAGGCCTGTGTTCTGAAATCCCTAAACCTGACACTTGTCTTGCAAGACAGATCTCTATAGGCAGATCTTTGAACCTCTGCAGAGTTTCATTGACCTCCAGGAAATCCCGTATGGTTGCAATGGTTCACCTGGTTTCGAGGGCGTTAGCTGAGAACATGCCACCAATTTGTCATCTTAAAAACAAACAAGCGCACAAACAAAACTTAGAAAGTTGGTTTTACAGTTTCTTGGACCCAAACAAAATTTGCAGGTCTCTCTTTTTCCCCCGAAGTAGGGAACATTTAAATCCTTTTGCTTGTTAACAAAAGATTCAAGCTATAAGAATGCCTCTCTCCAAGAGAAAGAGACCTTTAGAAACACAATGTTGGGAGGCAGTAACATTAATAAATATCACTGATTTAAACACAGTAGTCCTAAGGTCTGCTCTTACAAAATCCACAAACTCTACAATGGTCACTGAACTGGTGCATGAGTAGCTGGTATTTCATTACAAAAACCCCAAGCACCTTAGATAAATGATAGGTATAGCTGGACAGAAGAAAGAGAGTGAAATATTGAGGGAATGCATTATCATTGCGAAATGCTGTGCATAAAATGTTATAAAGGGCTGAGTGTTATAAATTACAAATTGAACTTGGGGTTTTAAAGTTCCTTAGCCATTCTAAGGCTCTTCCTCTGGATTTATGAACAGCATAGCTTCTCTTATACAGAGTCAAACCACAGTAACTAGATCAATGATAAAACAGCTACAGGGAAAAAAGGAATCTCTCATCAGAGGCTCTAGCCCCACTTAAAGTTGGGGTCCCAAGGACGGACCCCAGTTACGGATAAATCTAATCTACATAGCACAAAGGTTGCTGTATAGTGGACACCAAATAAAATCATGAAGCTCTACGGAGGTGTAACAGAACATGTGGTACAATATGTTAGTAATAATACATGTGCATGACAGACACTAAACTGATGCCATCGCCCATGAAAAGCAGAGTACTTGGACCATCAGGAAGATCCTTTTGTACATCACATTGACAGATTTAGAGCAGCCACTCCTCAGAAGTCAAGGAAATTAGAACTACGGCCCAGGGCAATGAGTCAGCTACCAAAAGAGTTCACCTAAGTGTCAAGAGGAAAAAGGAGCAGCAGTTGGAAGCTGCCTTTTTAAAAAGCCATAATAGCCACACACTGTACCCTGTATCTTTTTAACAATACTCATTTCCCAATGCTTTCTTGTCAGAAATGAATCTGCTTCTATCAGCTGTTTAGGGCACAGGTTGAGCTTTACCATGCATCAGAGAAATCAGCTGCAGTGCTAGGGTGCTGTGTTATGATGACAGCATGTTTTTACTCCAGTGTTTTATTTATTCCAATTTGTGAAAGCTGACCTTCCATAAAGATAAGGGGGGGATGAATACAACCTGACATCCTCACAGATGAATTCTAGAAGCAGTTCAAACACTACATAGTCCCCCTTCCTGGTGAGTGCCTGGGAAAGACGCAGAGATGCATAAAACCTTGAGAGGTTTGGAGGAAGCACCTTCTCATCCACGTAGCAGACTGTCCTGTGTTACAGTCTCAGGGCTGTTCACAGACCTTATTTAACCTCAACAGCTGAAGAGGCTGGCTCGGAGAGAGCTAACACCTTGAACTACATTCACAGGTGAATAGAAACCCGGCACACTTGAACACTGACTTAAGTGGTATGTTTCCATTGGGCATTAGCTACCACAGGTGTTTAGTAGGAGGGAAAAAAGAACTGAAGAGGGCTTGAAATTGCTACAATCGTGTGACTAGTCAAGGAATGGAAATCTGTGAAAAAGTCTACAAAAAGACAGATAAATCAAGCCTAGTCTCTTGTTAATCAATCTCCTCTCTAAACGTTGGTTATTCCTGAGGAAGATAGTTTCTTAGACTAAAGAATGGCACGTTTCCTCAGTGAGGGGTGATTAGTCATGGTAGTCAAAGTCAGGCATAAGGCAGGGTAGGCTTTATGGACTAACTCAACATAGTATACATACAGTTATTAGTTGTTTTTTGTAGTTAGTTTATAAAGGCTGAAAAAAGTGTGTCACAGAATCATAGAAAATGACGGTGGGAAGGGACCTCAGGAGGTCACATCTAGTCCAACCCCTGCTCAGGGCAGCACCAGCCCCAACTAGATCATCCCAGCCAAAGCTTTGTCTAGCTAGATTTTAAAAACCTCCAAGGATGGAGACTCCACCACCTCTCTGCGTGACCTGTCCCAACGCTTTACTACCCTCCTAGTAGAAAGTTTTCCTGATATCTAACCAAAACTTTCCTTGCTGCAACTTGAGACCCTTGCTCCTTGTTCTGTCACCTGCCCCCACTGGGGACAGTGCAGCTGCACCCTCTTTAGAACCCTCTTTCAGGTACCTAAAGGCTGCTATTAAATCCCCTCTCAGTCTCCTCTTCTCCAGACTAAATAAGCTCAGTTCCCTCAGTCTTTCCTCATAAGTCATGTCTCCCAGTCCCCTCATCATTTTTGTTGCCCTCTGTTGGACTCTCTCCAATTTTTCCACATCCTTTCTGCAGTGGGGGGCCCAAAACTGAACACAGTACTCCAGGTGTCGCCTTACCAATGCTGAATACAGGGGAATAATCACTTCCCTTGACCCACTGGCAACACTCCTACCCATGCAGCCCACTATGTTGTTAGCCTTCTTGGCAACAAGGACACACTGGTGGGTCATATTCAGCTTATTTTCCACTCTAACCCCCAGGTCCTTTTCTGCCAAGCTGCTGCCCAGCCAGTCTGCCCCCAGCTTGCAGCAGCGCATGGGATTATTCTGCCCTCTCTGCAGGACTTTGCAGTTGTCCTTGCTGAACCTCAGGAGATTCCTTTTGGCCCAACCCTCCAATGTGTCTAGGTCACTGAATCCTAGCCCTACCCTCTGGTATATCTACTCCTCCCAATTCTTCCGATTCCTCCTGCTTGTTTCCCAGGCTCCGTCCATTCACGTACAGGCACCTGAGGTAACCAGTCGATTGCCCTGATTTCTCAGGAAGTATGATAGCACTTCCCCTAATGCCCCCTCCTGCTCGCTTCTCCTCTAGGTATCCCACTTCCCCACTTACCTCAGGGCTTTGGTCTCCATCCCCTAGCGGATCTAGTTCAAAGCCCACCTCAATAAGTTAGCAAGCCTGTCTGCAAAGATGCTTTTCCCTCTCTTCATCATCAAGAATCTAAAGGCTGAATCAATTCACTCTTTGGAGGTTTCTTTGATCTGTGAAGTTTGGACCGATAATGAAGTGAGCTGACATATACTTTTGAACCCAGAAAGACAGCCAGATGCTTGCAGGGGCCAAACCAGAAGCTGGGGGGGCGGGGTGTTAAGTGCTAGAGCATGCCTCCCAGCCTGCCAGCCACTGCCTGAATGTAGCCAAGCGGGGCCTATCCCTCACTAGATGCCCAACCCTACTGGGCATCCCTCACTTTGCTGTCCCTCCTACCGCAGGGGAAACAGTCCCTCCAGCCTGGGCCCGAGCCAGCACTGGGCATCAACTTGCATGGGGGGATCCCCATGCCTCAGCAGAGTTCATAAGGGGATTTCCCCCCTCCCACCCCTCAGCTTGGTTGGGGGCTTGTTTAGTGCCGCCCCCATAGATGCAGGAGAACCAGACCCTCCAGCCTGGGGCTGAACTAGTGCTGGTATCAGCCAAGCATCCACCCACATGGGGGGATCCCCTACCCTGGGCAAGATCCCCTGAGCCCACCCTTCTGCACTGACTTGAACACGGGCTGGAGAGACTATTCCCCCTCTTCCACACTTGTGGGGGTGGGGCTAAGCTGTCATTGGACAAATTTCTGATCACTTAAACTGGTTTATAAGTAATATCAGTCCCTAGCCTAAACGTACATATCTACCCTTCACTCTGGCATTTTTTTCAGTACCATCATCCATCAAATCACCTTGGATATGCTTGTAGGTAGGCTCAACATGCAGTTGTGTGTACATACATTTGGGGCCCAATCCTGTGAGAGAGCAGACACCTTCTTGAAAGTACTCCCAATGAGACTTGAATTTCCTCAATATCTCGGAAAAATCAGTGCTAGACTAAATTTTCTCTCAGCCTTATTCCAAATGGGAAAAGAGAGGATATTATCAGGGTCCTGACTGCAGGCTTTCCCATTCAGAGAGCTGCCCACTATGGGTCTTAGAGAGAAGCTGTCAGACTTTAAAGTGTGCCCGCTGGCCTCAGGTTCTTAAAATGGACCTAAGCTACATCTTTGCCATGTCTCCAATGTGTCCTCTATATCATAGGTCATGTTCATGGCTTCCAGAGCCCCATGCACAGTCCTCGCCACCTTCTCCAGATGCATCACAGCAATTTGTTATGTAGCAAACTAAAATACATCGGACATGCTTTACTTTGCTACATAACAAAGTCATTCAAAGTGAAATACACTGCCGCACATGTACAGTGTGACAAAATTAAAACAAAAATGCCACTGCAAGTGTAAACAGTGATGCCATTAAAGTGGTACAAAAGGGCAATTAAACCACTTTAAAGGCCAATCTCAGCATGTGTACAAGCACCTGGGGAGATCAGACTTAAGGCTCAAATCCATACTTGTGGCACCAGGGAGATTTCCCCCTTCAGCAGGGAGAATTGTTTCCCATACACTTGGCACACTTGGGACCCCTAAAACCAGTCCTTGTATACCCCCATATATCTTTCCCCTGGGTTACCCATTTGTTTGTTTAAATACAATTACCAGTACAATGATAAATAAATGACTTTTTAAAAGGAGGAGGAGAGGAAATAAAGGATTATAGTCTTTTCTGTTTGGGAGTGATCCCACTAATTTAGCTACTTGTACAAGTGTTCCACATTTTCTGCAAGCATTAATGTGATATAGTCTGTTTAACCATGTTCAGCTTATCTCTCCATTGTCTCCCCTGGGTTATTTTTAGTTCTGTAGAAAGTACAGCAATTAGCTTCCTTCTTACTGTGGTTGCTCCTTCCCCGACATTTGCAGGTTGTCTTAAAAAAAATGAAAAGACCTTGTATTCACTGTTTACAAGTCTTAGGTTGTACCACTTAGGTTACAGCTTGTTTAGTTCTTGACCTTTTTGACTGTGCTAGCTTCATACATACATGTTTAGGCAATTTTGAGTGCAATTACACATGTTCACAGACATACACACTCTACTCCCTCTTTAACCCTGACAAAGCAGTACATAATAATTGTGTTGGTAAATGGTGATTTTTTGAAGGAGTTACCAAACCCGGTACTCATATGGATATTTATAGTAATAATGCATCTTTCATGGACAGAGAGAGGTAACATTATTCAAAAGCAAATGTTCTTTAATGGTAATTCCGTGATATAAATACAGCAATTGTTATTTTTCCTGGGCACACACATGAGTGTCATACTTATAGGCTTTTTAAGGACAAAAAAATCTAACTCGCGTGTCATTCATCTGTCTTAGAATGACTCTGACATGCACGTATAATGGCTTAGGCAGGCTGTAGACCTGACAGGCTTCTGAATATTTGTTTAATGCTCTTATAGGTAGCCATTTACTTATATTTACCTATGTAATAGAGACATCTTTGAATATTGCCTCAAAGTTAAAAAAAGAAATAATACATGCAATGGTGGCACCAAAACTTTGAAAGAAACAGATTCTTGACTAATGGTAATTACAGCTTATTGAGGTTTAGTGTCCTTCACCCTTCATTCTCCATTTAGATTTATATGGATGACAGTGAGTGTGTCTACATGTGGTATGTACTGAGGAGCTACCTAAATAGCTCTACAGTAAAATGATAGGCACAAGAGGGACTCCAATCCACCAACAGTTAGCACTGACATAGTGAAGGGGCATTTGGAGGGGCTAGACATGTTCATCTAGAGGTGCTGAAGGAATTGGCCATTGTCATAGCAGAAGCATTGGTGCAGTTGTTTGAGCACTCATGGGAATCAGGACAGGCCCCAAAGGACTGGAAAAGGACCACTGTTGTCTCTATTTTCAAGAAGGGGAGAAACGATGATTCAAGTAATTATAGGCCAGTTAGCCTCACCTCTATTCTTGGGAAAAACTTTAAAAAAATTATTAAGGATTACATTTGTGGGAGTCCAGTAGGAAAAATAATGCTGAAGGGCAACCAGCATGGCCTCATAACAGGTATATCCTGCCTGAATAACCTTGCTTCTTTTTCTGACCAGGTCCCAAATTGCTTAGTGTGGGGGGTTGGGGTAGGTCACCCGGTTGTGAGTCACCCCAAATCCCCGAATGGCCCCTGGAGAGGAGGGGGTACGCGCCGGACCGCTTGTGCCACCGTTAATCTCGCCTGCCACGTCTTGATGGATCAAGGGGTTCACCCAAATGGGGCGCTGACGGTCCAAACGAAAAGGGTACCCCGACTCCAAAGTCCGGGGGTCCTGAGGGCTCCTCGCTCCCCTACACCCTCGCCCGAGCCTCCGGTATACGGGACCCCGTTGGGGCTCCCTTGTAACGTACAAGTCTGGCAGGCACCCGCCTGCTGCCGGACCCTCCCCGGCGTCCGCCCAGCACCTACTGTCACTGATACCAGTGGCCCTCCGGTCAGGATTTTGTCCTGCCCTCAAAGGCCTGTGTCTCTAGACCTGGGGGGGCTACAAAGTCCGCCTCCCTGCCCGCGGGTCTTCTTTCATGGCCAGCTGGCCACCAGTCGCCGGAGAAAGTCCCCTCCGGCTGAGGCTCCCTTCCCGGGTTCTCCCGGCGGGACCGCCTCCGATCCCTTCGATACCTGCGTCTCCTCAGGATGCCCCGCTGCTCCCAGCTCCGCTGCGGTCAACTCCGCTGTAGCCGGCGTTCACCGCGTGGCTCCCGGTTCCGTCGTTGTCCGCCCCGCTATCGCCGGCTCTACTGCTCCCGGTTCGACGCTTACCGTCTCTGCGCCTCCCGGCTTGGCTGCAGCCGGCGTCCGTTGCCTCGATCCCGGTGCCGCGGTTACCAGTACCGTCGCCGCCGGCGCTTCTGCCGCCAGCGTCCCTCGCGCCGCTCCCGGCTTTGCTGCTTCCGGCTCGGCCGCTGCTGGGTCCGCTGCCACTGGCATTCCTCGCGTCGCGCCCGGCTCCGCTCGTCCCAGGGCCGCCTTCCACCGGAGCCTCCGTCCTTCCCTAACCAGGGTAGGGGTGCTCCTTTTATCTGCCCGGGCCGGTCCCACACCGGCCCGGTTTACGTTCCGGCAAACTTTAAAGCCCCGGCCAGACTTCCGGGTCACATCCCGGAAGCTGTACGGAACCCCGGGCTTTCTCTCTCGGGCCGGGTCCCCTGGGGTCCTGGCCCCCTCACATACCCCACCCCTGGAGATGCCGCTAGGCGTCCTATTCACTGCTACCTGCTCAGCCTCTACAGGTTGTTGCCCTCTTGAAGGGGGCGGCTCTGAGGGCCCCGGAGGTACTTCCCCCCCCCCCGAACCTAGACAAAAAATCGGCTACCGTGTTGCTCCGCCCAGGTTTGTAACCTATTTCAAACCAATATGGCTGTAGGGCTAGTGCCCACCGCATTATTCTGGCATTCTCCGTCCTGGCGGAGTTCAGCCATCGCAGCGGGGCGTGATCAGTTATGAGCCGGAATTTCCTGCCCAATAAATAATACCTAAAGTATTCTATCCCCCACCTTATCGCGAGGCACTCCCTCTCTATTGTGGAATACCTCTCTTCATGTATGTTGAGTCTGCGGCTCGCGAATGCCACGGGACGCTCCTCTCCCTCCACCTCCTGGGAGAGGACGGCTCCCAAGG
>NW_017728917.1:5583611-5601713 GCF_001723895.1 Crocodylus porosus
CCCAGGAAGGCTCGCATTTGTTTTTTAGTCACAGGAGCTTTATAGTCCCGTAGTGTCGCTACTTTATCCTTTAGGGGCCTTACCTGCCCCCGGCCCACTATGAAACCCAGGTATTTTGTTTCGGCTTTACCTAGTGCACATTTCCTCTGGTTGACCGTAAGGCCCTTTGCTCGTAATTCCTGCAATACCTTCCTCAGGGCCTGAAAATGCTGGTCCCACGTTTTGGTGTAAATGACGATGTCATCTATGTACGCCGCGGCGTACGCTTGGTGGGGTGCCAGGAGCCAATCGATGAGCCTTTGGAAGGTGGCTGCCGCTCCGTTCAGCCCGAAGGGCATTCACTTAAACTCGTATAGGCCCCACGGGGTTCCAAAGGCTGTCTTGGGCTGGTCCTCTTTTCATAAGGGAATCTGCCAGTAGCCTTTGGCTAGATCCAAGGTGGAAATGAAATTGGCTTGGCCTATACGTTCCACAAGTTCATTTACCTGTGGCATGGGGAAAGCGTCGAATTGAGTGATAGCGTTCAGTTTTCTGAAGTCAACGCAGAGCCTCAGGCTGCCGTCCGGCTTATCTACGGCTACCAGCGGGCTCCGCCATGGGCTGCGGGATGGAGTGATGATGCCTTGGGCCAGCATGTTGTCAATTTCATTCTTGATGGATTGGCGCTTAAAGAAGGGGATCCGCCGCCACTTCTCTCTAGCCACCTGCCCCCGTGGCGTCAGGATGGCAAGTTCTACCCCGTGGGCCTTCCCCGGAGTCTCAGTGAACACGTCCTGGAATTCCATCATGAGCCGCTGCAGCTCCTTCTGCTGGTGCGGAGACAGGGGTGCTCCACCCTCGGGGTGCCCCTCAGTCCGGGGTTGAGGTCCCCCTTCGGGGTTGGAATCTTGGTCGTCTCTAAGTTCCCGATCTAGTTCCAACAGGAGCCCTTGGGGTTCCTGCCATTCCTTTAATAAATTAATATGGAGAATCTGGGATGACCTCTGCCGGCCTTCCCTCTGAACCTCGTAGGTCACTGGGCCGGTTCGCCGGATGACTCGGGCTGGCCCTTGCCATCTGGCCTCAAATTTACTGGGATGGTTGGGCAGCATAACCAGCACCTTTTGGCCGGGCTGTAGCTCCCTTTCTTGGGTCCCTTGATCGTACCGGTGCTTTTGCTGCGCTTGAGCCTGAGCGAGATTGTCTTGCGCCGCCCGCTGGGCCTTGTGGAGGCGATCCTGGAACTCTTGCGCGTATCCGTCGACCTGTCGGCTTCCCCACGCACTGTTCTCCCAGCTTTCTCTGACAATGTCTAATAGGCTCCGCGGCCGATGTCCGAAGACCAGCCTAAACGGGGAATAACCCGTGGAGGCTTGCGGAGCATCCCGCACCGCGAACAGCAACGGGGGCACCAGGAGATCCCATTTAGCCGGGTCTTCCTGGGCGCACCGCCGGAGCATGCCTTTCAACGTCGCGTTGAAACGTTCTACGAGTCCGTTCGTCTGGGGGCGGTAGATCGTTGTCCGTAGGTGAGCGACGTGTAACACCCGGCACAGGGCGGCCATCACTGCTGACATGAAGTTGGTGCCTTGATCCGTCACAATCTCCTTTGGTATCCCGAAGCGGGATACCCACTTCATGAGTTCTTCAGCTACTTTGGCACCCGTCACTGCCCGTAAGGGAATAGCTTCCGGAAAGCGGGTAGCATAGTCGATGAACACCAACAGGAACCGGTGTCCGGAAGTGCTACGTGGTAGAGGGCCCACCACGTCTAGAGCCACCCTAGCAAATGGCTCCTGGATGATCGGCATCACTTGCAGAGGAGCCCGGGAGGGCTTATGGGCACTCACTAGTTGGCAAGCCCGGCACCCCTTACAGTATCTTTCCACGTCGTCATACAAATGCGGCCAGAAACACCACCGTGTCAGGCGTGCTTCCGTCCTCCCTTTCCCCAAGTGCCCCCCTATCGGATTCCCATGGGCTAACTGTAGGAGAGGTACCCGATACCGGCTGGGGATCAAAAGCTGTTTCATCTCTGCCCCTGTTCGGGGTTCGGGCTTGACACGGTACAGCAGGCCCCGCCTCAATTCCACCCGGGGCCCACGCCCGAGACCCGCGGAGGGACTTACCGGCCATTGGAGTGTTTGAAGGGCTTCCTCACGGAAAGGTCGTAGCTCGTCATCTTCCTCTTGGGCCTCCCGGAATTGGTAACTGTTGGCCAAATCTCTCAGCTCGTCCGGCCAGGGTTGCTCGGCCTCCGCCCCCGCCAAGCCTGCTGTTGACTCCTTCCGTGGTCGGAGGGTGTCCAGGACTTCATATATCTCGGGCCAGTCTCGTCCCACAATCAAGGGGTGTAAAATATCCTCGCTTAGGCCCACCGGTAGCCACCGCGAGACCCCCTGAAGGCGAACCTCCAGGAGCTGCCGCTCAAAGTACGTCCGCTGATTGTGGAGGCAGACCAGGTAGATCCCTTTACACCGGGGTGCTCGCCGCCACTCAACCGGAGAGGGCCGAACCAAAGTCTGCGCACACCCCGTATCAATTACAGCTTCCACGGACCGTTGCCCCACCCAGGCTTTAACCCGGGGCAAAGGCTGGGGGGGAATCTCCTCTCAACTTGCCACCCTGCACTCCATCGGCTCCTCTCGAGGAACCTCCTTTTCCTTGTTGGCCCCTTTGAGGTATGGGGCCCCCTTAACAAGGGGATATTCGACCTCAGTCAGGCAGGACCTAGCCAGATGCCCTCTGCCTCCATACCGGAAGCAACTAATGGGTTTGCCCTCGTAATTCTTCTCTCCCTTGCCCCCCTTGCTTTTACGGGGGGAACTTTCCACCCGGGATTTTCCTCGGGAGGGGTGACGCCCGGCCTGTGCCGCTGTATACTGCTCCGCCCATTGAAGTGCCTGAAGGGAGGAGGTGGGGCCGTGGCACCTTACCCATTGTTGGGTGTCGTCCTCCAAATTGGCCAGGAATTGCTCAAGTAGGATCTGGTCGCATATTTCCTCCTTCGTGGCGGTATTGGGCCTCAGCCACTTCGTCAATTCATCCCTCAGGTCATGCCACAGCGCCTTAGGGGTCTTCTGCGTTTTGGCCTTGGCTCCCCTGAAGGCCTGCCTGTGTTTTTCTGGTGTGATCTCTAGGCGTTGGAGAATCTCGGCTTTCACGCGATCATAATCCCCGGCCTCCGCCCGTGTCAGGGCCTGGTAGGCCGCCTGGGCCGGTCCGATTAGCAGGACCCCTAATCTGCTGGCCCACCTTCCTTTATCTAGCCCTGCGGCCATTGCGGCTGTCTCGAATGATTCTAAGAAAGCCTCAACATCATCTTCTTTAGTCAAGCGAGGCATGCTCAATTCCTCTCTATACAGGCCCCCCCTAGCCTGTCCCTGTTGGAGGATGAGTTCCTGTAAGCTCACCTGTCGTAAGGCCGTCTGTTGTTGCTGCTGCAACACCTGTGCAATGAGGTGTAGCGCTTGTGGCGCTACCTCCGGGCCCGTGGGGAGTTCCATAGTTTTCTGGTGCTCGGGTTATACGCCCCGGGTTCGAGTTCCTGGCCAATGCACCAGTTGTGGGGGGTTGGGGTAGGTCACCCGGTTGTGAGTCACCCCAAATCCCCGAATGGCCCCTGGAGAGGAGGGGGTACGTGCCGGACTGCTTGTGCCACCATTAATCTCGCCTGCCACGTCTTGATGGATCAAGGGGTTCACCCAAATGGGGCGCTGACGGTCCAAACGAAAAGGGTACCCCGACTCCAAAGTCCGGGGGTCCTGAAGGGCTCCTCGCTCCCCTACACCCTCGCCCGAGCCTCCGGTATACGGGACCCCATTGGGGCTCCCTTGTAACATACAAGTCTGGCGGGCACCCGCCTGCTGCCGGACCCTCCCCGGCGTCCACCCAGCACCTACTGTCACTGATACCAGTGGCCCTCCGGTCAGGATTTTGTCCTGCCCTCAAAAGGCCTGTGTCTCTAGACCCGGGGGGGGGCTACAAAGTCCGCCTCCCTGCCCGCGGGTCTTCTTTCGTGGCCAGCTGGCCACCAGTCGCCAGAGAAAGTCCCCTCCAGCTGAGGCTCCCTTCCCGGGTTCTCCCGGCGGGACCGCCTCCGATCCCTTCGATACCTGCGTCTCCTCGGGAGCCCCGGTGCTCCCGGCTCCGCTGCGGTCAACTCCGCTGTAGCCGGCGTCCACCGCGTGGCTCCCGGTTCCGTCGTTGTCCGCCCCGCTATCGCCGGCCCTACTGCTCCCGGTTCGACGCTTACCGTCTCTGCGCCTCCCGGCTTGGCTGCAGCCGGCATCCGTTGCCTCGATCCCGGTGCCGCGGTTACCAGTACCGTCGCCGCCGGCGCTTCTGCCGCCGGCGTCCCTCGCGCCGCTCCCGGCTTTGCTGCTTCCGGCTCGGCCGCTGCTGGGTCCGCTGCCGCTGGCATTCCTCGTGTCGCGCCCGGCTCCGCTCGTCCCAGGGCCGCCTTCCGCCGGAGCCTCCGTCCTTCCCTAACCAGGGTAGGGGTGCTCCTTTTATCTGCCCGGGCCGGTCCCACACTGGCCCGGTTTACGTTCCGGCAAACTTTAAAGCCCCGGCCAGACTTCCGGGTCATATCCCGGAAGCTGGATGGAACCCCGGGCTTTCTCTCTCGGGCCGGGTCCCCTGGGGTCCTGGCCCCCTCACACTTAGGTAGATGTCATATACTTGGATTTTTTTAAAAGGCCTTTGATACAGTGTTGTGTCCCATTCTTACAAATAAATTAAGTGGTTGTGACATAGATTATTACACGGTCAGGTGGGTGGAGAATTGGCTTATAGGACACACCCAGAGGGTGGTGGTGGACAGGTCATTTTCAACCTGGAAAAATGTTGGCAGTGAAGTTTCCCAAGTTTCGGTCCTTGGACCGGTGCCGGTCAATATTTTCATCAGTGATTTGGATGAGTGCGTGGAAAGCACTCGGTCCAAATTTGTGGATGACACCAAATTATGGGGCAAAGTAAACACACTGGAGGGCAGGGAGTGGATTCAGGCAGATTTGGACAGATGGGGAAAGTGGGAACATCAGAAGAGGATGCAGTTTAACAAAGATAAGTGCAAAGTGCTGCATCTAGGGAAAAAGAATCACCAACAAACCTACAGACTGGGAGGTGACTTTTTAAGCAGCACAGCAGCAGAAAGGGATCTCAGAGTCATAGTTGACTCCAAAACGAACATGAGTCATCAATGTAACAAAGTGATAAGTAAAGCCAATCACACTCTTTCATGCATTAGACGGTGCATCACAAACAGGTCTAAGGAGGTGATATTTCTCCTCTATGCAGCATTGGTAAGACTGCAACTAGAGTACTGCATCCAGTTCTGGGCACTGCACTTCAAGAGGGATGTAGATAACTTTGAGAGGGTCCAGAGGAGGGCTACTTGTATGGTTAAGGGCCTGCAGGTAAGATCCTATAAGGAGAGATTTAGAGACCTGAAACTCTTCAGCTTCAGCAAAAGGAGGCTGAGAGAGGATCTTGTGGCCATCTGTAAATTCATCAGCGGGCAACAGGAAGGAATAGGAGACACTCTGTTTACCAGGGCACCCCTTGGGTTTACTAGGAACAATGGCCATGCACTGACGGAGGGCAGATATAGATTAGACATTAGGAAAAAATTATTTATGGTGAGGGTTGCCAGTATCTGGACTAGGCTTCCAAGGGAAGTGGTCTTCTCCCCTACTTTGGCAGTCTTTAAGAAGAGACTAGACAAGCACCTAGCTGGGGTCATCTGCCCCCAGTGAACTTTCCTGCCAGGGGGCAGGGGGTTGGAGTTGTTTATTGACTAAGTCCCTTCTGACCCTAAAACTGTGAAATCTATGACACCATATACATGTGCGGTGCTATTAGGATGGAGTAAAATAATTAAGTCCACTGCAGGATAGTACTTGTAAATTCTGTGGTAGTGTTCTTTACCCTGCAGCAGTGCATGTGTAGATGCGGATGCAACTGGCTGCGGCATGAGGGTGCCTCAGTGTAGGGGCTGCTTGCCAGCTAAGCCTGCACAGAAGCACCTTTGTACTCCAGCCAACTCCTCTGCAGTACATTGAACCAGGTGACAGCAGCTTGGGGTGGGCAGGTGCATCCCCCCCTCCCTCAGCACCTGTCAGCTGGGACAACTCTGAACTGGCTTAATGTGCTGTGCTCCCAGGAGCACGTGAAGTTGTGGCACCTAGAACCAATAAACTCCGGTGCAAACTGCACCAGAGTTTATTGCTTTGCGACAATTGCACATGTAGATGCACCCAGTGTGCACAGTGTGAGAAATCAAATTAACATTCATTCCCATACAGTCCCTAACATATACTTCTGGACAGCATATCTTAATGCTAAATACTTAAGAGAAATTCCACTTCATACAAAGGAGCTGAAGACTAATGAGTAAGAAAACATATTATATTCTATGCATAAAACTGATCCCTGGTCAAAAGGCCTGAGCACTACTTAGTCCCATATAAGCCTTATATTTACAGTGCAATCAGGAACTAAGTAGGGAATAGATTTTTCATCATTTTTTAAATGGAAATTACACTTTATATGAAGGAAAAGTTAAGCCTTTTTCTGTTTAGCTTGATTTACTGAGAATTATTTTAATGCTGCAGCTAAGCAGAAATAAATGAAAGGTGAACAAGAACCAAAGTACCCTACCAATTTCCAGGAAGGGGGGAGGTTAGGTGGGTTGGGTCACTTGAATATATAAAGAACAGATTCATTTTTATTAAACATGTACCACAATGACCTCTTACGGAAAAAATTACTTTAATATGCTAAAAGGTTTTCAAAAGGAGTGCTTACTAGAACAAATTACATTTACCACTCTGACATGAAATGGTTTATCCTCTAAAGGAAATGTTATATAAACATATAAACATGTTTCTGTAGTGTGGCCAACGTCATCTAAAGACATTCATTGCAGATCCATGCAACACATTTTAAGCCCCCACCCCCCAAATCCAGGCATTCTCATCAGAAATGTATAACACACAGACCTTTGTAATATTTACACACAGCATCTCACAATGGCAATAATTATAAAATAATTATTTTGGATTTAAAATTCAGAGATTTAAATGCAGCATTAGCTATACAGTGGGTGTGTTTACATGTTAATTAATGTACTATAGTTACTGGGGTGTAGGTTGTAGCCACGTTGGTCTAAGAACACAGGCAGACAAGGTTCTTTGGGTAAATCTGATACCTTTCATTAGACCAACTGAATAGTTGGGAAACATTTTCTTAGCAAGTTTTCGCTTGCTCAGATACCACAGATACTACCGAATTTGCACTGAGAAGAACACCTCATAATCTTAAAAAGGCTTCCACTCAACAAGGACACTCCTCCAAAGAGATAGATTGCATGTTTGAAAGAGCAACCTGAATACCACATGAAGAATTGCTGCAGTAAAGAAGGAAAACCCCCATGAATCACACCCCCCTGGTTATGACAAATCACCTCTCCCTCGAGCCTATACAGAAAATCTCCAAACAATTGCAACCTGTACTAGGAGACCCAATTCTTACAGACGTCTTCCCAGAACCACCCACCCTAGCCTTCAAATAAGCACTAGAAATCACTAACCTCATCACCAGAAGTAAACCTCCTACAGCCCAAAGCACACCAAATGGATCCAGACCATGCCCATGACAAGAAATGCTAAACCTGCCAACATATCCCCACTGCCCCCACAATTACTACACCCCACAACAGAACCATCACAATTCCTGGATTTTACAGCTTTACCTCCAGCAATGTAATATATCTCATCCAATCCACCAAATGCCCTGATGGAAAATATATAGGAGAGACCAAACAACAACTGTGCACCAGAATGAACGCACACCACAAATTAAAGACAAGAATACCCAGTTACCAGTGGGGACATATTTCTGACACGAAAACCACTCTCTCTTCCCAATCTCTCAGTTCTTATCTTCAAAGGGAATTTACAAAACACTTTTCACAGATGAGCCTATGACCTTCACTTCATCAACCTCCTGGATACAAAAAATCATGGACTAAATATAGACATTGGATTTATGACACATCATAACCTGCCTGACATCTGATTCCCCAGGTACCTCTCCACTATTTAACTGCTACATTCATCCCCCCTCCCCACTTTCCCCCCCTGCCGGTGTCTCACCCACTGACTCCTCAATTTACATCTTCCCTGACTGCCTTTCTTGCATGCAGACCAGCCTCTGGCTTCTTTATACTATTCATTCCATCCAGGAAGAGCACACACCAACTGCAGATGCTTCCTCAGCCTGACAAAGGGTTTTTAAACCCAAATGCTTGCTAAGAAAAAGTTTTCAACAATTTAATTGGTCTAATAAAAGATATTAGATTTACCCAAAGAAGCTTGTCTGCCATAGTTACAGTACATTTAGTTTAGTACTTCCTTAATGTTGCATTAACTACATTAACTGCATGTGCAGTCACTACATTTATTGCACAGTAGCACCAGCACAGTTTTTTTGTGATGGTTACTTCACAGTAGCCTAATAACATTGTGCAGTAGCTTATTAGCTGTTTTTGACTGGCATGCTACTAGTGTCACTAGGCTACCGCACAGTAAGTGTCTTGCGTAGATGTGACCAGTATCAGGTCTGTACATCTTGGGGAGTGCATCTACACATTCAATTAATGCAACGCTATAAACTCTGGAGCACTGTAAATTAGAGAATCATAGAACATGAGGTCTGGAAGGTATCTCAGGAGATCATCTAATCCAACTCTCTGCTCAAAGCAGGATCATCCCCAACTAGAGCATTCCAGCCAGGGCTTTGTCAAGCTGGGCCTTAAAAACCTCCAAGTATAGAGATTCCACCACCTCTCTAGGTAACCCATTCCAGTGCTTTACCGCCCTCCTAGTGAGAGAGCTTTTCCTAATACCCAAGCTAAATTTCCCTTGCTGCAACTTGAGACCATTTTCCTTGTTCTGTCACCTGTCACTGCAGTGTAGCCATTCTAACAGTTTGAGCCAGAATAAATGGCTCTTGGGTGCACCATCTACACGTGCGCCTGGGACAGCAGCAGTTTGAGCCAAGGCAGAGCATCCCTGGGCTGGCAGCAGGCTCGGCAGGGTCAGCCCCAGGCTCCAGGTGGGCCATAGAAGGACTGCCTGGGGCATGAGGACTTCATCTGTGAAGCCATGTGAGTAGGTGGCAGGCAGCCCCCACACTTTACTAGCCTTGTGCCCCAGCAAACCCCGGTCACCATCTACACATGCATTTCATCACACTGTAAGATAGCTCCACTGTAAGATAGCTCTATTCCTAACAGTACTATCTCCTGGCAGGGTTAATTAATTTACTGTGCCCCAATATCAGCACACATGTAGACTGTGATGCTTTACTGTGGAGCTAATTAGTCACCTCTGCAGTAAAGTGCATGTCTAGATGTACCCAGGCACTCCTTGTTTCTATTTTGGCAAAAGCCAAACTTAATTGTGCAGGTTCCATGAAGAAGGAATGCTTATGTGACTAGAAAGCATTATATATGAAATCAGAATGCAACAAAACAGTTTTCTTTAAAAAATATTGTATTCAAGGAAAAAAGGCATAGAGAAAAGTTATTTTTTACATTTTTTATCGTCCCTGAAATATATTGCCAGTCAACCATCACCTACTTTTTAATTAAGGACAAACTCTTGCAAACAAGTTTGTGTGTAAATACATGCACAGATTTTTTTAAAGATGCATGAATTAAAAAAAATTAAAAGAATGGTGCGTGTGTGTATGTGTGTATGTGCACAAATGTATGGTAGAGATTGAAAAACGAAGACACAGCTTGGCAGCAACATATTGTACCTTGTCACTTCCACCCACCCACAAGTTTTGAGCTTGTGGAGATGTTATGATCATGTTACTAATTATTCTTATATGATCACACTTCCTGGGGAATACTCCTGCTGTACTGAGGCTAAGGGACAGTCAGACTTTACTTGTATGCCACTCTGGGGTTCTACTAGAACTACTTGGTGCATATTAGGTGACATTACCGTCATTGCAATGGTGAGGAAAAAATATGGTGCGAGTGCTTTCTAAGAGAAAAAAAAAACATTCTAGAATACCTTCTAGTTCAAAGCCATCGGCTCATATTTCCTGGTCCCATCAGAATTTGTTATGGGGAGCTTTTTCCCTAAAAGGAAACTGAAAGAAGAGAAGGTCTGTACAGCCCACATCTTCAGTCAGTGGTGTAGGCTGCCAAGATATACTTGAAGTCAGCAAATACTATCCTGCTGACATTTATAGGGTTTAAAGAACTGCTCAATACAAGTGTTCTCTGAAAATTATATAATAGCCCATGCTGAAACTCTAATCAGTTTAATCACCATTTTTGTTCTAATGTTAGGACCTTGTAAACATTTGTCTCTGATCTCTATGTTCTTTGAATTTAGCCTTGGTTTGACTTTAGCTTACCCCTTTAAACCAGAAATAATTTATACAAATTCCAATGCAGACACAAGCTTGTCATCAAAAATATAATTAATATGTTCACTTTCATTTGTAGAATTTGGGACTGCTAGTGGTTAGTTCATTTTGAGATATAAACTTTATTCTCGGGTAAGTGTTAGGGCAAATCAAAATGTATGTGAAGTGAGCTCTTGCTTGCGAAAGAATATGCAACTCTGATTCAGTATGTCTGTCACAAGAGTGGGTAAAATGGCCGATCTGACCAGCAGCCAGGCTCCATTTCCCAGCAGCCCTTGCCCGCATGGCTGGGGCTGGTCTCCATGGAGACCCCAGCTGCAGTGCTGAGATAAAGCAAGGCTGGGGTTGCCATGGAGACTGGCCCCAGCTTTGCTGGCAGAGCCTGTGGTAAGGCAGGGCAGGGGGCTGCTCTGGAGTGGCTGGGATCTTGCTGTGGGGGCAGCTTGATTGGGGCCAGGGCAGAGCCATGATCTACAGCCTGCATACTCAGGGCAGGGATGTGCAAGCTGTAGATTAAGTTTATCAGGGGTGACCACCCCTGGCGTCTGTTCACCAGAGCGCCCCAAGGGATGATGATGTCGAACGGTCACAAACTCCTGCAAGACCGTTTCAGGCTGGACATAAGGGAGAATTTCTTTACTGTCCGAAAATTTCTTTACTATTCCAAGCTCTGGAATAGCCTGCCATGGGAGGTGGTTCAAGCCCCCTGCCCTGCCTTGCCACATGCTCTGCCTGCGCTGCTGGGGCCGGTCTTCATGGCAACCCCAGCTTTGCTCTATCTCAGTGCAGCTGCAGCTCAGGTCTCCATGGAGACTGGCCCCAGCCATGCAGGCAGGTGCTGCTGGGAAATGAAATCCACTGCCGGCCGAATCTGGCCCGCAGGCCAGACTTTGACTGCCCTTGGTCTATAATTCACTCCTGCCTTTGGCCTGACTTCAGGCTAACTACCTCATCTTTGTCAGTGTTGGTATCCCCATTTGTCTTCATTTACCTAACAATTGGCTTCTTCACAGAGAATATTGAAACTACTGTATGCACAAACGCGATGCAACTATAGATAGAATCATACAATTCCCCTATGGCTGCTGGAAAGAGATTTACCGACTTGCGCATGTATCTTGAAAGGTGCAAGCAACCAAAACAAATCTACAGAAGCAAAGAATATTCAAAGATACTGGAAAGATGTTGTAAAAACAAAAGCCATTGTACTCAGACATCTTTTTAACACCTTCTGTAGTCATACATCTGGTTACAATGTGCAGGACCACCTCATGTCTTTTCTCCTAGATATGCATTTACTTTATAAAAAGTTACTTCATACAGTTTAAGTATACACACACACATGCACGCACGCACAGACGCATGCACACACACACCCTATCAAGAAATATTTGCTGTTTTCTGTCATAAGCAGAACTTATTCCATACAATTTTCTAAAGAAATAAATCCATCTAAAATTGCTGGAAGTGACCTTTGATTTTCGGTGTTTTGTTTGTTTTACATTTCTGAAGGTGCCTTTTTGAGGTCTTGAATTAAAACCTTTCCAACTTTTTACTGCAGCTAAATGAACTCTTTTTAGACCAAGAAATGAGAAATTTTGCAGGTCAGTGGACGCAGTGAATTTCTCCAATATGGTTAGTGAAACTATTCAGTTTCTATTTATTTGTAACTGTTCTGTGTGGCTATAGCCTAAGAACAATAGTTCTCAAATGCACAGCTGTCCTGGTCTAGAATTAACACAAGTTTGTACTGGGAAACAAGATAGCAAAAAAGCAGCAACTAGCACAAAACTTGCTAGAAGATTTCTTTCACACAGCCTTTATTTTTGCCTTTGTAAAAAGAAAGCAGCTTGGATTAGATGGTAACTTTGAAAATAGAAATGTCCCACGCTATTTGTATGTATTTCACTGCAGTCCAGGTGCAGGTTAGAGGAAGATAATGCAATTATTAGGGCTGACCGGAGGATGACAATTCTGTTTTGTGGATATTTGTGAAGTCTGAGAATCTGATTGTTTGCACTGCAACCGTAGTAAAACCACTTCCAACCCCACTCCACACCCTGAAGTGAAGCACAGCCATATTACTTGGGCGTCAAAATTTAACTCTTAAAAACAAAGTAAATAACTCTCTGCAGTGCAAAGCAGCTGTGAAATTAATATTTCAGTCAAACTAACAACAGATCGATAGAGGCGCTGCAGCATTGTTCCAAGTCAGGTACTAATTCCTGAGATTTGGCTCGCAGAGTAGAGTTCATTACTCACTGTGCAGTTTGGACTGTTGTAAAATTAAATCTTGCAGGCCTTCCAACCTCATAATTGCTGAGCACGCCAAGAACATATGAATTCATTTATGCATATATTTTTGGAGTGAAAAGAAAGTGAATCATTTTTAGTTTTAAGTGTTGGAATTGCAGACTCCAGAATATCAAAATACCGCCAATGAAGTTTTTTGTTACCAGATTATATAATGGATTGAGAAGAGGGGTTAACAGATCAGGTCTTCCCATCTAAATGTCATTGACAAATCAGGTTGGTTTATACATCAAGACTTAATTGGCAGGTCTCTGTGTCTGTCTTAATGTCAGAGTCATGCATCTTCATCTTCATTCACAATAGATTTTTATGATAACATGAAGATCTGTAGGTACTCATGCAAAATACCACCCTTCATTTGAGCTAAGGAACATAAAAGTGGCATAGCTCTCCTTGGCTATTGAGATCCCAGACAACCATTTACCAAGTGTTTCTCCAAAACACCATGTCAGTTCCTCAGACAGCTATGCAAGAGAAAAACAGGAGCACCTCAAATGTCTTACGACCCATCAGAGACAAGTATAACTTGCACCAATGTGACATTCAAGGAAGAACACAGTCCAACATTTTTATTCATTTTGCACTGTACTTTACATAGTTAAAAGATTATTGTAGAGTTAGGTATCAGAATCTGTTCCTAAGGGAGAGCAGCCCGAGCATAAAGCTAGTGAAATAGGAAAAGCAGCTAATGGGATATTAAATTAAACTGCTCTTCTCCCCTTCCTGCCACATTCTTGCACAGTACATGCACACCTTGACTTAGTGTTGGACAGTCACCACGCAACCAGCTCAGGGAGGTTGTATTAATTTATACCATGCCATTGAATGTGGTCGTTACAAAACACCATATTTGTGCCGGTTTGGAATACCAGAAGATGCCATAGTTGTGTACGTTTTCCTGTCTGCCCTGATACAAATGCAAAGTTGGATCAGTGGCTGAATTCCTTGTGCCATTCTTTTCTGGGGAGGAAGCAGAAATTATTTCCCCAGCTAGCAGACTAGTTGAAACTGGTGCAGCCCCTCTGCAATAGCTGTTTATCTACAGAAGCTGAGTATGTGCTCCATTGTGTAAGAGAAAATGGCTGAACTGCCTGTGATAAAAAAGTATGCTAGCACTTCTCTAATTTCATACTTAATTATTCTTTTTTTTTAAAAACTCTTGTAACTTGGATGATGGTTGTGTGTCACACCGAAGCTCCCGGGGGTTACAATACTGCGTGTAGCATCACAGGCACTGTCTTTCATCACCCAGGTATTTAGCAAACCATGACACAATTTTAAAGCATTGCTGAAGAGCACTTACTTCAGGTGCCTCCTTTTCATAAAGTTTCATGTCAGTTTGAAAAAAAAAAAAAAGAAGTCATTTCCTTTGTTAAAAAACAACCAGTGATAAAACTAGCATCATCAACTCTTTTCTTAATGGCAAGTGGAGCAAGTACTCCCGCCAAACCTCTCCAGCATTGCCTACAGCATGCATTCTGCCTTCTCTTTCATCTTGCAAAGACTCATTACTGGCTGTGTGATAGCCCCACTTATCAGCAAGGCAAATAGATTGCTAATTTCCCCTGCCACCGTTCCCCACCTGAGTCTCTGTCTCTTCTTTATGGGGTGAGGACCGTAAGATTCCTGTTTACTTTTTTCACTGAATTCACAATATTCCAAAACTCATACTGCTTGTACTGAAGCCCATTCCCTTGGCTCCTCATTAATTTTGCCCCCAACTCTGTGCAACTTCCGTGTTCAGTCCTTATTGGTAACAATCTCTGTCTTAGAACTGTGGAAAATTTGAGCATCAGAGAAGGGGGGCAGCTCTGTAGTTAAACTTAGGAACATGAGATAGGAAGGAGCATCCCAGGTCATCACGTATGGGCCCCTGCTATTGCAAGCAACAACGTCTACCCTGACTGGTTCTGCAGTGGCGTCCAATGCTGCTCTGATGGTTAGAGGCGTCCTGCGTTGCAGCCTATATTCATTCGTGTGTGAGCCTTGCCTCTTATCTCTTGCAGTTCTTTCCCCTCCATAATGTTAACCCTTTCTCCTCCTCCTCCTATGTACAGAAAGGCTGGCGTGTCCCCTCTTGGTCTTCACTGCATTAGACTAAAAACAAGCCACTTCCTTGTAGCATCTCTACTTCAGCATTAGAAAATCATCTTTCCTGAACAGTGGTATCCAGACCTGCAAACTTGGGGAAAGAACATGCAAAACAGCTGGGGACATATGGAAAATCTGCTTCAGGGACTTTTAAATGCACCTGACCAGCACTTACTTAGCAGTGACCTTTGCAGAAGAGCGGGGATTGTAGCATCACATAGAGCTTTTCTAGTATTTGACTTACAAGTAGGCTCTCTTCCACAATTGCACTCTATCCTACAGTCGCCCTCGCAAGGATGTAAAGGAAGAGCAGCTAGTAGAGTTTTCCATTTACGTTACCATCACTAGAGTTAATTCTTTTAACAAATAACTCCTCCTTTCAGCACAAATACACATACCCTGACATCACTCATCTTCCAGTCATATATAATGGCATTGACAGCAAAACCCACGAGACAACATTTCTTGAGAAGCAACTCAACAACCTATATTGTTGACAAGTTTGAGAAGAAAATTTCACTTCTCTTTTCACTTGGATACAAATAGATGCAATTAGCTGGTCCTTTCCTGTTTTGGGGGAATTACATTATGCCAATTGTATAAAAATTGGCATAAAAAAAACTAATAAACCATTTACCTGCACCCTGTTGTTTAAATCTTGATGTGGCCATACTTGTGTTTCCAAGAGAATATGGCTGTGCTAATTTGGAAAGCTAAGATGACAAGCCAGTATTGACCTTTTATATTTCTGAAATGGATTGAAGCTGATCTTTTCATTGCCTGTCCTAATTAGACTAATAAAATATTTCTGGGGAAAGCATTGAAAAGAAGGAAAAGTGATTATTAAGCCTAACCCCCACATATATCCTGGCTGTAAGCACAGCCAATCATTATACTAATGTAGCTTTTATAATTATTTGTGTCCTTTTAATGTTATAAGAGGGACAGCACAGAAACCCACCATTTTATGGTAAGAGACATTGCATACTTTATTTGCAAGAGCTCAGGCATTTCTCACATAACTCTGGGTTCATTACACATTAGTAATAAATATATTATGGAGGCACAAATACATGAATTCTAATTATGCATTGTGCGCTTAGAGAATAATTTAGACACTACTAAGCAAAGGACATGTCATTTAGCTGCAGCACTATGGGAACAGATTTTCATGAGGCAATGTCTTCATACACTTGCATCTGCCATCCTAACTTTGTGCACATGCCATTTAATACTCAGACACCCACACCTGGATCTGGACATGCAGCTGGTTGTTTAAGCAATGGGTGAATATATAAATTTTGCTGCCTCATCTCTACTTTTCCATCACCTTGATAGTCTGAGGGGCTCATCTTCATGGCTGGATTTTATCCTCGCTGCACTCTTGTGAGCAAAGGAAGTATCTTCAAATTGCTAATGGAAACTTAACGCAGGGTAGATTAAATGATTTGCAGAGGTCACACGAGGAGCTCTTGGCTCAGCCACAAACTGAACCGAGGTTCCTCTGCTCCACTGGAGGCACTACCCCTTCCTGTTACTGTAGCCCTCAGGTGTTCCTTTACTTGGTAATTTTCTCTCTACATTGCTCTGACAAAATAGTTCAAATGGAGAAGCCATGCACATCACTCCAAACGGAGATCACACAGCACATGGACAGAGAGTCTTGCCAGTTCCTGTACCACAACCCCATTTCTCTAGGTACAGACAAAAAACCATGGTCAAGACATACTGTTCTCTAGCTATCTTCAGCTGGTGGACAGTGCTTTTAGGGACCATGCAATTTAGAACAACTCTTTAGCTGCTCTAACCTGGATGCGGGCAGAAGTTATTGTCCAAAGAGGTTTGAGCCTCGCCAGGTTCTTTGCCGCTCAGCTCTACTCTACTTTCTCCTGTGCCAGGAATAAACTCAATGAAGTAGCAGAACCTGAATTCTTAATTCCAGTGGAATCAGTGCCTTGGAGGACTAAAGAAATGCATAACATTGGTTCATACGTCACCTGGTCAAGTTACTGTACTCAGAGTGTAGGCTATAGCTGTAGAGTTTGTCTAGCAACATAGAAAATTCAGTACAAATACATAGATTTCTGAATAGACTCTGCAAAGCATTATACATGTTTGACTATTTATAAAAACCAATACAAAATATAGGGTTTCTCCCGTATACTTCACTATGTGTCCTGTGTTTAAGATAAAGGGATTTCTTTCCTCTTATTACAATCTAAAGACAGATATTTCTGGAAACCAGACTCTCTTATATTTGTTCCAAAAGGTGTCCCTTGGGCATGGAAATGGAAAGCATAGAGGCAGGCAGAGAAAAAGTAATTTGTTACATCCTTTTTTGGGTACAGCATGCTGTCTACTCCCTCTTTACCAGTAACAACCTTTACTAACAAGTGTGTAATGAGGGGACAGCAAAGAACAGGTGATCTATTGCTCAGCTGTCTTTATGCACACCCTCCTCACTCTACGGGGAAATGTGTGAGCAAAGGTCTGGTAGCCTTACTATAGCCATGTTTGGGAATTGGGGAGCATCTTCTTCCATAGCAGCATTAGTTCTAGTTTCTGAGAGAATGCGCTAAGGGAGATCGTGACTGGGGAGTATGTGAAACCATTGCTCAATGGACTGCATGTGCAACAGAAAGACCAACTACATGGAAAGTGATGAGAGGGAAAAATGGGGTGTCCATTAATCGAATAGGGGGGCCTGGGTCTATTTATTGAGGAACATTTCTATTTCCTCTAAGTATTGTGCCTGCTACCTCCAGACATACCTACACACAGCCCTGCACATTCAGATATATTAATACAACGTGGTGCAAAAGCCCAGAATGACTAGTTTACTTTTCATTAAATTTCTCCAGTAGTTGCTTTCCTCTGAGCTGTCAGTGCCTAGTAAAATATGATATGACATCACACAGGTGTAGTAATATCTGAAATATTATTTATCACTCTTTCCCTGCATTCCACATAGGAGACTCATTATGACAATAGCATAGATTGTATCTTCATGATATACTCCTTGTGCATACGCTGTGTTTACAAGAAGAGATTTCATTCCACTACCTGTGATTTATATTTAACTGTAAAATATTCCACAAGAGATCTATCAAAAGGAATAGAAGACACAGACCATTTTCTATTTCTACCAGTGAATGGTTCTTTAACAGGAGAGTTCATAGTTTCATAGTTAGTAGGGTCAGAAGGGACCTGAGCAGATCATCAAGTCCGACCCCCTGCCATGGCAGGAAAGAGTACTGGGGTCAAACG
>NW_017728917.1:5602263-5633670 GCF_001723895.1 Crocodylus porosus
GGCCTTCCTGACTGCATCCCCACACTGCCGGCCCATGTTCATCTTGGAGTCAATGGTGACTCCAAGATCCTTTTCTGCCTCCACACTGATGAGAAGGGAGTTCCCCGGCCTGTAGGTCTGGTGCTGGTTCTTCCTCCCCAGGTGCAGCACCTTGCACTTGTCGATGCTGAAGCCCATCCTGTTCTCATCCGCCCACCCCTGTAACCTGTCTAGGTCCAGTTGCAGCCTATTCCTCCCTTGTAGTGTGCCCACATCCCCCCACATCTTAGTGTCATCTGTGAATTTGAACAGGGTGCTTTTTACCCCCTCGTCCAAGTCACTGATGAAGATGTTGAACAGTGTGGGCCCTAGGACCAAGCCCTGTGGGACCCCACTGCCCACATCCCTCCAGGTCAAAAATGACCCATCCATCACCACTCTCTGAGTTAGGCCCTCCAGCCAATTAATGATCCATTTGACTGTGTAGGTGTCAATGCCACAGTCCCCTAGTTTTTTAATGAGAACGGGGTGAGAGACAGTGCCAAAGGCCTTCCAAAAGTCCCGAAAGACTACGTCCACTGCTACCCCTGCATCTAAGGATTTTGTGACCTGGTCATAGAAGGCCACCAGGTTGGTCTGACAGAACCTGCCTCTAATGAACCTGTGTTGGTTGCCCCTAAGCATAATCTCTCCTGCTGGCCCCTCATGGCCATGCGCTATGATAATTCTCTCAGAAAGCTTCCCCAGGATCAAGGTAAGACTAACTGGCCTATAGTTTTGTGGGTCCTCCTTCCTTCCTTTTTTGAAAATGGGAACCACACTGGCCCTTTTCCAGTCCTCTGGCACCACACCAGAGCACCATGAGTACTTGTAAAGCCATGCCAGGGGTCCCACAATGACCTCAGCCAATTCCCTCAGTACTCGGGGGTGGAGATCGTCAGGACCAGCTGATTTAAATATGTCCAGAAGTTCCCTGACTAGAACTTCACTGACCCTTGGCCTGGGCGTGCCTCCGCTGGGGCCTACAGATGTCCCGGTGGGGGTGGTGACCTGGTCCCTGCTCAGGAAAATGGAGGCAAAGAAATTGTTAAATATGTTAGCTTTGTCATCTGGTGTGATAACCAGCTTTCCTAGTGTGTCTTGCAGAGTCCCCGCGTTACCCAGTACCTTCTTTTTACCCGCTATGTATTTAAAAAAGGACTTCTTGTTGTCCTTGATCTGGGAAGCTAGTCCCAGTTCCATCTCCGCCTTGGCCTTCCTGACTGCCCACCTGCAGCCCTGAGCAACCGCAGTATAGTCCTCCCTGGTGATGGCCCCTCCCTTCCATTGGGTATACACCTCCCTTTTAGCTAGGAGACATTCCCGTGTGCTTTTGGTGAGCCATGGGGGCATTTGTGCCGTCTTGCCCCCTTTGATCCACATTGGGATTACCTCCCTTTGGGCTTGGAGGATTGTCTCCCTAAGGAACGAACACTCTTCTTGGACCCCTGACTCCTCTCCCTTCTGGGACCTCACTGCCTCCCTGACTGTTCTCCTTACCTCATTGAAGTCCACCCTCCTGAAGTCAAGTGCTGCTGCCTTGCTGCAGGCCTTTGCCACCTTGCGCTGGATGGTGAATTCCAGCAGGTGATGATTGCTGACGCCCAGGTGGTTGCGCACCCGCAGCCCCCTCACCAGGTCGTCGTCCATGGCCAGGACCAGATCCAACAAGGCATCTCCCCTGGTGGGGCTGTGAACCTCCTGGGTTAGATGGAGGTCCTGTATCTTGCCTAGGAACCTACGTGATCAGTCAGACCTGGCTGACTGCTCTTCTCAGTAGGTGTCAGGAAAGTTCAGGTCCCCCATGATGACCACATCCTTTGACCTAACTACCTCCGTGAGCTGACTTAAGAATTCCCAGTCTAGCTCTTCCCCTTGGTTGGGTGGTCTGTAGTAGACCCCCACCATTAAGTCCCTTTCCCCTCGACTTCCTTGTATTCTAACCCAGAGCACTTCAGTGTGCCCCTCCTCTGACCCAGTGCTACTCATTAAGGATATATATTCCTCCTTGACATAGAGTGACACATCCTCACCTTTCCTCCCTGTCCTATCCCTCCTGTACAGCCTATAGCCCTTGATATTCACTGCCCAGTAGTGTGTTGGGTCCCACCACGTTTCTGTGAGCCCCGCTATGTCCTGGGTTGGTGTCAGCTAGCAGGAGGGTAAGTTCCTCCTGCTTGTTCCCCACACTATAAGCATTTGTGTAGAGGCATTTGAGGCCTCCAGAAGATGTGTGCACTGGTCCCCTGCTGCCCTGGGCCTTGTTGCTTACCTGGGTATTTGTACTGCTCATCATTGACTAGGCTGGGCTCTTCTTGTGGGTGATGCTTGGATTAGTGGTCCAAGGCTTCCTCTGCCTTTGTCTTCCCCTTCCAATGAGCCTGGTTTAAAGCCAGCTGGAGGAGATCCGCCAACCTAGAAGAGAACACATGCTAACCTTTGGGAGAAAGGTGAAGCCCATCCCACCTGAGCATGTCTCTCATCCTGTTGTGCGGGTCGTTGTCTAGGAAGCCAAAGCCTGCCTCAAGACACCATTCCTGAAGCCACCAGTTGGTCTCCCTGATGCAGGTCTCATGTCGTCTTCCATGTCCGCTCACTGGTAGGACAGAAGAGATATCACCTGTGCCCCATCTCCTTCAGCATGCCCCCCAGAACATGGTAGTCTGCCATCAGGTGATATGGGGTTCTCCTGGCTGTATCATTGGTACCACAGAGATTAGTACCATAGGGTAGTACTTGGTGGGCTGGATCAAGGCCTGGATCATCCCTGCCACATCCTGTATCTTTGCTCCAAGCAGGCAGTAGACCTCGCGTGTCAAGGAGTCCTGGCGACAGATGGGACCTTCTGTACCTCGGAGTCACCTATGATGATCACTCGATGTTTTCTCCTCTGGGTCTGCTTATCTCCTTCAGCCTGTTCAGAGTGTGGAGTTGCCTCCTCTCTGGAGGTTTCCTCCTCTCCTTCCTTCTCCTGCAGTGTTGCCAGGGCCTTGTACCTGTTCACCAGCTGGACTAGAGAAAGTGGCACTGCTTTGCTGTGAGCAGCCCTGGTTCTGGAGGTGACCGTTTGCCACTCTGTCCTTGGGAGGACACCTCCCAAGGTGCTTCTTCCTTGGGAGCATGGCCCTGCAGGGAAAGGAAAAACCATCAATTTCATCCTCCGCCTCCCTGATTCCTCTCATCTAGTAACCACCTCCCTCACATGCACCTCCAGGGCCCTAAGACAAGCACCTGCAGGACAGGTGTGGGGGCCCCCAATCGCTGCCCCCTCCGGCCCTGCTGGGCATCCCCCGCAGGCCGGGGGGCAGGGGGATGCCAGGCCCCCCATGGGTTCTGTCTGGGTGGAGGCCTCAGACAAGCCCCGGGTAGGTGATGCCCCCCAGGCAGAGCTCAAAGAACTGCCAAATGCAGCAGCTGTTATTCAGCAGAAGAACAAGAATGGCTTGGGAAACAATGAATATGCAACTTCAGTGCTTCCATATCAAATCAGAGATGTCCACTGCTTAGCAGTACACTCAGAAACTCATGCCTGCTACTTGCAACTAATTATGATACATTATAGCCCAGACTTACGATGTTTTTCTGCTATTGCAAGAGATACAAAACAGAAAAAAACCTCTATCATCTACAGGTTGAAATGTCTGAAATAGATTTTGGGATCGAGCCCAAATTGAATTGGAATATTTACAAATCTCTGGATTCAATCATTTTCTAATTTCACATTAAGCAATTTACCAGTATAATTAAACCTGGACACAGAGTAATATCAAAGTATCCGACCAGAACACCTCTAACCTCAGACAAAGTTTTAATCTGAATCAAAAGTGAGCTTATCTTGTCTGAGGTAAAAAGACACAATGTGACTCACTGGTGAGATGTGTTTTAAGTAGGGCAAGATTTGTGTCATCAGTTGAAATCACTTCTTTGCCCAAGAACTCGCACGATAGACGGTTACCTCTTTAGTCTGGTTTTGAAGGGCAAAGTGAACTTAGCTCTATAATGGGAAAGTTTTGTTTGGCTCACTTAACATCATATTCTCAAGGAATGATGAGAAATTAACTTCATGATATTTTGATCTGAAATTAACTTCATGATATTTTGATCTGCACCCTTTCAAATATTCTGGGAGAATACTTTCAGGTTTGTACTCCTGGTAGAAAAACTTACCTAGAGATGCCTGAACAGACATTTGAATGCTGAGCCCTTGAGGAGCAGACAGCTTGCAGTGCTGATGCTGCACAGTCAGGGAAGCCCTGTGCATATAGCTTAGCATGCACTGCAGGCTCCCAAATCCAGCAAATGGTGGGGTACAGGAAGGAGGTAAGCACCCTGGGATGCTGGAGGACTATGCCGTGACTTCTCTCAAAAGAGAACGTGTACTGATATTCGCCCTTGCAGGGGATACTCCCCCAGGAGTGATTTAACCCTGGGTGCCCCCTGGTTATTTTTCTCCTAGAACAGCCATTTTTACTCTGAGAGAAAAATTTTGGACATTTGTAAACTCATGGTTTCACCTGGGAGATCAATCATTTGCCTAGGAAAAACTGAATGTCTATACAAGGCCTTCATTTGTAACAGGCCTGTACCACATTACATATGAAGAATATAAATGGGCTTCTGTGACATGCTGCACATTACATAAGCCCTTCTGAAAGGGGAAATATTTCGCCTCTGCACTGGGAAAAATCTGCTTCAGCCCAAGTTCGACCTTTGCATAAGTCTTCCCTTGAACTCAGTGGAGTTACTACACTTGATCCTCAGTGTCTTGTACTAACATGCTACAAATGAACTGGTGTAACATTATGGACAAAGCTAGTGATATGAAATTTGACAGCCTATTTAAAGAAATATCATTTGATCTGTATGAGAAAAGTGCTTTCTTCCTCTTAGGGCATTGTTACACTTTACTCTGTGAGCTGCAACAATGTTGAGCAGTGTTAGTGCTAGCTTGGAGCTTGGAGCAGTCACACCCTTAGTCTAGAAACCTTGTCTGACAGTCCCCCATCTGCACAGCTGTCACTTGTCACTAAAGACCTGGTGAGCAGGGGCAGGATGAGGAGCTGAAGCTGTGAGTTGCCATTAGAGGGCTAGTGTGCCAGGACAGGCATCTATCCATGCTTCATGGGTGCACGGATGTGAGATCCTGGGATACTGAAGGACTTCTGCTTGGGGAGCACATCTGTGGAGAATAGCCATACCTTACTAGAACAGGAGCTAGGTCATGCGGATCAGAGATAATCCTGCATTGGAGTGGCATAACTTTGAGCCTCATAACAAGTGCTTTAAATCCCTTTAAAGTGTTAATGTGCAAACAATCCAGGAGTTGAGAGCTCCAAGATTCACCCAAAATTACCATGTAACAAGGCCCTTAGTATGACATCAAGAATAAGCAAGAAACCCTTTGCACAGAACAAATGTCTCTTTTCTAGACCTGCTTTGTTTGACTCTCCTTCTTTTTAATCTAAATATTGAATGGATAATCATGATTTTTCCTTCCCTTTTTCTTTACCTAATTCTGTGAACTAATTTACAAATAGAAGAGACTGACAAGGGAAGAAGCATCTCTAAAGAGCAAATGTAAAGTCACCTCTGAAGCACAGTCTGTAAACACCAAAGGTAGGTGAGCAGCATTCTTTCCTGAGACAATACAGTGATGTATCATGGGAGCGTAGGGGAAAAAACATGTTTACCCAGCCTTTCTTTAAGTGGAAGTCAACATATAAAGGGCAAGCACATGCTGGAAAATATAAGCTTATGGAGGGCATAATTTATCTCTGTCATGTATCAGTGGAAATGGCCTTTATTTGAAAAGTAATTTAATTAATGAAATTACTCCTGGCAAAGTTCTTCTGCAAAGCAAAAGGAACCTAAAACTCTCCAACTTTAGAGGGATTTCTACACTTTTTAATATAGGCTTCAAATACCAACATTAGTTATACAATTATCAGATTTTATAAAAAGAATCAAAACAAAACCACCACCAACCCCTCACGAGATTTGAATGGTTCCAAAAGTAGCAAATACATATTTTTTTTAGCATGGTTGAAAATTAAATCAAATCACATCTTATGTTCCAGCAGGTTTGTTTTTCAAAACATTAAAAAAAAAAATCCCTTTAAAAAAAAAAAAAAAAAAAAAAAAAAAGCCACCCTGATGCTGTTCAAAAGGCCCAAGGCACTTTCTACCCCATTTATTTTTTTGGATTTTTCTCAGCCCCATCTGTTTATTTTCTATTGAGCAATCATAGTAAAGCAGATAGCCAAGCTATAAAGATCTGAGAGCAGGTGGGATTGGGAGATAATTTGCGAGGCACAATGTTATGTTCAGAGAATATAGCATCTCTGATTTGATGACTTGACTGGTAACCTAATTTGTTTGGCTTTATTTATTTATTTTTTTAAATAGATGCACTTTGTGTGTCAGGGAAACATTTTTTTTTGTGGCTAAATACTTCAGGCTTGTCTGACGAGAGACCACAGACAGGAAAAGTGACATTCTGCAAAGAAATAGCTGAACTATTTATTTTTAAAGGGGCAGTTTCCTGAAGTTTCTGAAGGCCTGATCCTCCAAAAGGAAAGAATGGGAAAGGGAAGGGAAATAAGCAGAGGAAGAAAGGGAAACAGTTGAACAATGTTATGGCATATCCACAGGAATAGCTCAGCAATTCTGCGCTTTCGGCAGCAGTGGCACACACTGGACAGCATCCAGGCTGCTGACTCTGGCAGTGGCGTTGGCACCAGGTTGGCAGCTGCTAATTTTATGCTCTTCTTCCTCCCTCCTGAAGTCTGTGCCTGGGGCTGGTGTCCCACTTGCCTCTGCCTTAGTTATCCTACCAGATGTAACCGTTAGGTCGAGCACACAATAACCGTTCCAACAACCTGACACAAAATGTTTTTTATTGTTTTAAATCCATTAACAGGAACACAAGGGTACACAGCAGCGTAACAAGTATAAGAGAATTTGGAACCAAAAGATTTTGAAAGCCGCTCCTCCAACGTGTCTCCAAGTCCAAGTACACAGAAGCCAAAAAAGCAAAGCTAAGATTTTTGTTTCTTAAATATTAAACTTAACAAAACCCCCAACCCCACAAAAAACCAAAGCACCATTACAGGCCAGATCCTATTCGGCACGTAACTGCATTTAGGTGCCCAAGTGTGATTGTATTCCACCAGTTTAAGTCTTGAAAAATCTATTAATGCATCTAGTTCTGTAACATGCTGTCATCTGAGCTTAAGATAGAGTCCAACCAAAGCAGGGAGGTAGGTGGGGCCTGCTCCTCCTTTTTCATTAACTTTTTTTTAAGTGCTTGAGCAGGATGAAGCAGAATTGTATGTAGGCGCCTACGTCTTAACAGTTGGAACAGAACCTGGCCCTGCATCTCATTCGATTAGACAACAACAGAGGCGTGTTATTATATGTTTCCTTTGACTGAAATACCAGAGTATAAATATGCATGATGTTTGTCCATGCCTTTTTAAAGTTAGTGTTAGGTTGGATAATTTGTTGCCTGAGGGCTTTATATGGCAAAAACTGTCTAAGGTAAGTGGTTTCAGCTATGAAGGCTGAATAGTTTTCTTTGGCATGGAGTCAAAGTATGATTCATTAACGTCTCTCCTCACCACACCTGCAGAACTGTGACCACGCCACAGGCTTTGTAGATGCCCCCTGGACTAATGGAGAATACAAGAAGTCTATGCATGGCAGCTGGCCATACCTCTAATGATAATGATGTGCTGCTGACTAAACCGGGCATGAACCAATAAAATAATGACTTGCATACCGGGAGGACTCTCTGGGGTATGATAACAACAGTCCTGGATTTGATCACCCATAAAGGAAAACACACAGTTCATGATTACACCTGCCAACTCTTTGCCAGAGAGAATTTGCAGACTCCAACTGCTCGTAAAACCAATCAGATGAATCCGTCTAAATTCTCCTTATTTACAGTCTGATGGCGGGGAAGAGCCACATGATCCATAATTGTGTCTGTATCCTCCCCAGAGTCAGAGCATGTGTCAGGGTCTCTTCTGCCATACCTCAACATGCAGTGTTATGGCATGCTGCTAACGACCACTTAGCACTGCCTACCAGTGCTTGGTCATTTACTATTCTGGACAATCAAGATACATATTAGACTTGATCAGCATCAGTCATTTGTGGATTGGTATGTTCCCTGCTGCCATCTCTCTACCTTTTGGATGAGAAAGGGATTTTTTTTTTTAATAACAAAATTGGCAGCTGCACAGGGTTCACCACTCTCACAGGCTTTTAGATGTTCAGGAACTTCCTGATGCCCAAGTGGTCCTCTGCTTATTTAAACACTTGCAGATTCCCGAGCCATCCCTCTACCTTCCCTTCCCCCCATTTTGCAACATGAAATGGCATCCAAGGACCACTTTCAAAAGAAAATTCACCATGAGCGTAAAGGCATTTTTTCTTTTGTCCTGAACCTGCCCAGAAGTACTGCCACAGCTCTGCAAGAAGCATTTCTGTTCAGATAGACTCTGAGCAAAATTCTTCTCCCAGTTACAGCCAATGCACCTCCACTGCACTGAAACAGAGGGAGCTGTCCATGGAGAAAGTTGGACTTCAGGCTCCCAGCTGTGGCAGGACGGGACCTAGGGGTGCCGTGAACTCCCCTAGCGCCCCCTACTGTGTCAAGTCGGTGTCAATGCACCCTCACCAATCTTGCCTGCCACGTCTTTGATATCTTAAATGTTTAGAGGAGGCTGCCTTTTCCAACTACTTTGACATGGTGCCCTGATGTATCTTGGCCAATGCTCCGCCTTGTTGCCCCAGTGCACTCCAGCCTTAGGGGCTACGCGTGGGCCCTACAGTCACCCGGGCCCTCACGGGCTCTCTGCCTCATCTCTGTTGCCTGTGCCCTCACGGACACTCCCTGGCCTGTCTCAACTGTCTGCCTGCGCCTTCAAAGGTGCCCCCTAGCTTCCCTTGTGATTCCCCGCCCGCACTGGCGCCTCGCCTCGTGATTCCCCGCCCGCACTGGGGCCTCCCACAATCGAGGCTCAGGTGGCCGTAGCCGTGCCTGGCCCCCAGACCCCCTTCTCAGGTCTTGCGCCCCACTGGGGCTTCTTGCCTGTGCCCACACTGGGGCTTTTCCCTCACGACACTGCCCACACTGGGGCACACCCCAAAATGCGGTGCCCTCTCCAGTGCCAGGAACCCCCACACTACTGGGGAGCTCCTATGAGGCCTCTTCCAACCCTACAGCCTCACCCGGTCCTCTGGTTTAACAGTAAACACAAACAATCAACATAATAACACGAGCCAATCGGCTGTAACAAAACATAAGCCTCCTGGCTAAAACCTAACTCCAAACAAACGTTCTCTAACCCACACCATCTTGCACCCGTAACTAATGACTTATACCTCCCGGCCTTTCTCCTTTCTTTCCTTTCAGGGTCAAGCTCTTTTCCTCAGCCTAACCGTGCCCCTTCGACCCAGCTGCTGGTTAGGAGAGGAAGAGGGAGAGCACCCACAGCCTCCTGTCTCTGTTTAATGGTGGTCAGTCCTGCCCCTTCCGGTCAGCTGACCCACCAGGTGTCGGCCCTTAGCTCCTCCCGGTCACCCTTAGCAACCAGCAGCTGAGCCCATACTACGGTTTTTCAGTAGCAGGCACCTTAGTGCCCTGCTACACCAGCCTTCTCAAATTCATGTGTGTGGGACCAGAGATGCCTTCATAACTTCCGTCTGTTAGAGAAGCAGGTTTGCCCCGACTTCTCCATGTATTTGGGGATGATAGTATTAGGCCCTCTAAGTAACACAAATTACCGAGGGTTTTCACCCACTTCGACCCTCAAATGGCTGCAGTACCCATTGGGCTGACAGCCATTTAACTCTATTATGCTGTGTTTATCTTTCCAGAATTATTACTAAGAGTTTAATGAAAGATACTAAATATGTCCCTTATCAACACCAAGATTCTCATAAAGGTGGCACCTTAATTATGTTAACCTGATCAATGTACTAATTGAGCAACTATGTTGCATTTGCCTTTAGTAGAGCTATCTAGCTGACAGTGCACTATGAAAATTTAATACCCTGGTTTCTTCTATCTTAATTATGCCTAATGAGGTAGTTGCTTTAACAAACAAGCAAATTCCAATATCCAGTCTATACTTTTCACAGCAAGACAATATCATGTTAACAGAAATTGTGTTTCTCAATAATTGGATGAGTTTAAGAGAGATAATAAGTGATAGGATCTATAAAGGTGCCTATGTGGCATGAGCCAGTTCCTCTCATGGTTACTGATGGAGAGGTTTAGTTTATTCATTTATTTATTAAACAAATGTTCTTCCCTGGGGCATAGCTGGTCCCAATTAAGAACCATATTTCCAAATGATAGAAATAAGTATCCTAATAAAGATACTAATTGGCAAGCATGTTCTTTAGAGACAGCCATAAATTAGAATATTCCATGGCAAGTAATACCACTTATATTAACATCGATGCAATACAAGACACATAATTTCCCCATTAACTAGGTTTGTATTTTACAATGCTCTGAATGCTGGATGAAAATTTTCTTCCAAATGTCAGTTAATGCAGCCTTGATTATGAACAAAATGGGGTTGAGAGAAGTAAGCGCCAGCGTTGGATAGCAAGAGTAATAATTAGATACCAGTTCCAAACAAAATAAGGGGCTGTTACAACAACCTATGAAAACTCATTAGAAAAAAGAAATCATTGGAGAATCAAGCAAAGGCCAAAAATGCCAAGAAACAGTTTGGCAGAAAGGCCACGTATCAAATTGATGTAAAAAAAGTAAGGTTCCACAAAGGTGAGGGGTCTGGAATGAAGATTCCAGAATAAGAGAGATGTTACAAGGTGGAAAAAACAAATCCAGCCAAACACCTTAAGGAAAAAGGTGGTTTTTTATACCTCTAAAGGTCTCTGACTGCGAATCATGAAAAAGGAACATGGCAATCAGTGGACATATTCACATCAGCTGAGGTCTGGGCCATAATGGTTTAGGGCTCAGTCCTGCAGGGTGATCAACACTCCAATTCTGATCCAACAAAGTACTTAATATGCTCCAATTTAGAGAACAATTAAGTTAATTGATTTCAACCCTTAAGTGGTTCAGATTACAACTACGTAGATCAGCATGGATTTTGGCACTACTGTCATTAAGTCATTTGCGAATGATCTGTTTTCAATATTTGTCCAGCTCTACATATGGCCGAATAATAACGATTAATATTACACCCATCTCTTTAGTATTTACTGCTTTTCAGGCATCAAGTTAATTCACATAGGAAGCCTATGTGGATTTATAAAAATGGAACTGCAATGGTTAGAATATATGACTGAGGCTCAACTGGCATTGCCATACGTCGTTCTGAATGTGAATTTAACATTTTCTTCATTGATTTTCAAGCATCTCTAGCCATTGTTCCACTAGCTCTAGTTTAGTTTCACTTTAGTTTGCTAATTGTCTGAACCCTTTCTCCATTGTCATCTTGAGACTGACAAACTAAGCAGGGAATCCAGTGAGAATGGCCTGACACATTGGGTTTTCCAAATCACAATATTGCTTGTAGTATTTTTGTCATTTTGTTTGGCAACCTCCTCTCTTAGTTGCACATTTAGGAGTGTTTTTAGATAAGATTAGATTTCCCTGAGTTTCAAAGATGTTCAAGAGAAGCAGGGAGAGAGAGAGAGAGAGAGAGAAAGAGACAAACTGAATGTACCAGATACACATATAACAAGTAATATTAATGTAAGACTTAAAAAGGCAAAGCTTCAGGCAGCATATCGCTTCTCCCAGATAATTACAATGTCAGGAGAACTTGTAAGCCTCTGCAAGTGCCAGGTCTTTTCCAGTCTTATTGCTCTTGGATTCATGAGCTGCACAGTAACAAACATTTCTTCCTCCCTGAAATGCATGCTTTACTCCAGTGATTCCTCAAAAGTCAGCAGTGAAGTCCTAGCAAAGCTTCCCAGCTGATGTCCACCAAAGGAGGACCTTTAGTTGACAAGACATTATACTATTGAAGCAACTAAGAGGGAAAACCTGCTGTCTTCTGGCAGAGTCATTTTTATTTTGAAAAAGAGGTTACATATGTTTTTGACTGCTCTACACACAACACTTCTGAGCAGATAGAAAGTAATTTATGTGGTGGGGAAGAAGAAAAGAGACTTGCTGCTTGAACCATGAAAAAGGTACTTTTTTCCGTTCCACACTCCCTACTCTCTTTAAAGCTACCGGTATAGACAATTGCTCCAGCAGCTGTATATGATTAATGTGATCTAGGTGCAGCAGGAGGAGCATATTAGTATTGAAGATAATACAGGAATTAAAGGAGACAAACCAAGCCTGAATACTTTCTTTTAGAAGCTCGAAGAAAATATTGTGTCATGTTTTCCCCTTACTGATAAGATATTAGTCAAACCCCAACCTAGTTTTTTGGATCTCACTGAGATGGTGATTGTTCTAAACCTGAATTTTTGCTCGCACTTTTTGCAAGCCAGCAGATTGGCCTTTCTGTAATAAGAAAATATGACTCGTCAAGGCGGGTGTGCCAGCGAACGTCTTTGTATCCAATACTTAATAGAAAATAACATGACAGATGCAAGCTGACATCTTCTAGTGAAACAGATCGCCATGGGACGTGAAGTATTCTTGAAAAAAGAATCAGGCTGTACATTAGAAAACATAGCATGTCAATAGATCCTCATCCATCAAACCAAACAAATATCCAGCTAGAAATCACAATCTAAAAGTGCAGTAAATAATTCACATAGATACCAGTGACATTTGTAAATGATAATTCAACTCCATATTTATCTTAGGGCTTCTGCTGCATATCCTAGTCTTCGTCCTCATTTCCATACGGTATATGTGTCTCTCTGAACTCAGAGGTGTTCTGCTTTGCTGTTATTTAGCATTTTGGATGCATATGTCTCAAAGCTCCTTACAAAGATATGTAAGTAGGAGATAGGGACACTGAGGCACAGAGGCCAGGTAGAGACACTGCACATTTGTTGGTATACGTGATTGGAAACTCGTCTATGCCCGTAACAGAACAAAAGTTTGGCACACAAAACCAGTTTATACCCACAACAGAACAGAAGTTCGGCACACCAAGACTTGTTTAAAAATGGCAGAACCGGTCTAAAATTTGCCCTTCCTTCCCCCCCTCTGCCATCAAAGGGCGAATGTGTGTTCTGTTTACTATTGATCCAAACCATGCCACTTACAGAAAATTGCATAACTTAGATTGATTCTGCCTCGGGCTCTTTGAATGTTTGTACTTAGTCTAGAAGTGATTGGAAACCCATCTATGCCCGTGACAGAACAGAACTCTGCCATCCAAAAATCGGTCTATACCCGTAACAGAAGTTCAACACACAGACTGGTTTAAAAATTAGGAAACCCAGTCTATGAACAACAGCCCTTCCCCACTAATTTTTGAATGTCTGTACGTCGGCAGAGTGGTCAATGGAATTATCCTAGTTCATGCAACAAGCCAGAGACCTTTTCTATCTTATTCACTGAATCACACAGCTTTCCTGGGGTGCACGGCAGTGTTCTGTGGTGCTGCAATGAAAACCAAGTGATGAAATGAAAGGGAAGTGGAGAAACATCAAGTATAGCTCTACAGTAGGTTATACACAGGCAGAATGTTTGTTACATGGTCCCTGATGCTGATTGCACTTTCAGTGGTTTCAAAGCAGTACAGTACCATAGATTTCAACAGGCCACCGCCTAATTCTGATCAGGGTAAGGTCAAAATCAACACATGAAAGTGTGACAGTGCTCTGGGAAGCTACTGGACTGATTCGCAGTTGTAAAATGTGCTCATTCCTTTTCTCATGTTTGGCTGTTCTTGACTCCCACTTCATGTATGGATCTGAGCAAGATCGAGGGAAGTTTGGATTAACAGAAACCAAAAGAATTCAAATTGCAGGATGCAGTGTTTTTTAAATGCAAAGCAAGACGGCAGCCCAGAATATACTAAACAAGCATATATAAGTCATCTGTGACTGAGGAAGAATGATCTATTGGGTAGATCTTGTTAATAAGTCACTTCGTGCTATGAATGAATGGCTTGCTCTCTCTTTGGGTATGGGCGTATGCACAATATATTGTGTATTCAGAGACAGTAGGGCTTTATCTTATGTTAACTTCTCTGCAGAACTGCCTGCGTGCAGTAAGCACAAGTTAAATTGCAGTAACGTACCCCTTCTTCATTGAGGGGAAAGCCACTGTGATTTAGATTCCATTTACTGCAGGTAAGAGCATACACACAGGCAGTCACAATGCAGCAGGTGACATGTGGTAAATAATACCCCACTGTTTCCATCTCCCTCCCCGCCTAAGTATACGGCTTGTATGTCGGTACCCTCTCTTTTACACAGATCTGTATTTGTATACACATAAATCATGCGCTATATTAAAATAAAGTAATAATGCTACCACTGGTTTCACAGGAACTGTTGCAAAGTATTGTGTTCCATCTCATCTTGTCCTTATTGTTAGTTTGAAAAAGTTCACTGAAATAACTGAATGGGCTTAAGATTGCTATTTTCTATCTCTATTCTATTTCTGGCATCTGATAGCAATAGTCTGCAACATGGATATTCTCACACACCTTCAAAAAAGTCTTATGATAGTAGTGCCTTGGTCTTCTGCTTCTTCAGGTTATAAGCCAGACTGCAGTGATCACTGCAGTGTACTGGGGCAAGTGGTTCTATGTTATCGCTTACCAAGATTTTGCAGAAGCGTGGTACTCTTTGCTCCAGAAGACTGACCTGAAGCGTTGCAAAATTCCAGATGCCCTCGCTTTAATTAACCTCTTCCATAAATAAAACTGAACAGGAAAAATTCATACTACGCACCACACAGGCAGATTTTTAAAAAGTCATTAAATACATATTAAAAATCTTCATAATATCATAATTTTGTGGGTGACAGACACTATTTTTACAGCTGTTCTTTAGAGAAAGAATAAGTTTCTCTTCATTAAAGACTAATGAGTGACATTACATTTAAGTGCTCACATTAGATATGCTTCTTTGAATTTAATGATGGGGCAATGAGGCCTTTAATTAAATAGTCAAAAATTTCCACTGGGAGAAACAAAACAAATTTATCTGTAGGGTTTTTTTCCTAATATATATATAAAAAAATGAAACAGAATCCATCTGGTAGATAATAAATGTTTTTATCCCTGAAATTAGACCTCTCCTACTGTTATATCTTTTGAATATTTGTTTCCAATTTCTGAAATGTATATGGTAGAATCAAAAAAAAAAAAATCCAAAAAACTGTAGGTGTAATAATGACATTTGCTAATGCCTGGGTTGTGTTTCCATAAAAATTTTCCTGGGAAAGGAACAAGAGACTTTTATAGATCTCTGATTTTTCAATGATAATCTGAAACAGACTACATCATCCACTAAAAACTCCTCCTTCTGGGTCTTTCTTTCAAAGAATGAGAGATCCAGCAGGTACCAAAGTAGTAGTACCAGAATACAGAAGGGTGGATTGCAATGGTATATTCATAGTTTCAGAGGATATTAGCTTTGTTCTCCACATTTCTCAGTTCTGCATCATTATGGACTTGTTACTAAAATAGGGTTCAAATCACTTAAAAAAAATCCTAATTGGAAGAAACCAACAAACCTTTCTCTGTTGACCCTGAGAATTAGGTTCAGGTGACCCATGGAAAACTGGCAAAATTGGGTTCCAAGGCTGGACCTTCTTGTCTACAGGGCAATAAATTACTACAATAGTAATCAAAATGTAAGCTGTAGGATTCTGGAGCTTATCAACCAATGAGGGTTAATAAAGTCACCAGAAGAAATATAATGCTTATCTGGTAAATACAGATTTTAACTGTTCTAATCCCCACACTTCAATGTATATTTTCATTTAACAAACAGAAGACTCAAATGTTTTTTATAAATATAGATTTAAATTTATTGTGTACAAAACGCAGCCACCATATTTCATAGATTTCAGGGACATTAGGGCTGGAAGGGACCTTGGAAGATCATCAAGTCCAGCCCCCGTCCCGAAGGGCAGGAAGTCAGCTGGGGTCATAGGGTTCCAGCAAGATAAGCATCCAATTTGCTCTTGAAGGTGTTCAGTGTGGGTGCTTGAACCACCTCCGATGGCAGGCTGTTTTTGTTTGGTCAAATTCTCTAAAAGGTTACTACCTGCATATTCATTGTATTCCTTTATGGGCCTGGTTTAATACTCAAAAATATTTTAATAGTTTTGTCTCTTTAATATACAGAGCGGTTGCCTCAAAGAAGTCAGCAATTACCTAGAGTTGATACAATGCAGTGCCTGAGGTATTATATTGTTTTCCTGGATTTACAAGAAATAACCATTGTCTAACATTTCAGCATAATGTAGTAGATTACATTTGGTAACTAATGCTGAGTTTTCAATGGCAATTACGTTATTCATTTTAGCAAGTTCCACTATTCCATATTCCAAAACGTGTTTCTAAATATATATTTCTTCTCCATTCTTTTTCTTTCAAATAAGTCAACCAAACAAAAAAAGATAACCAAGCACATAGGAGGAGGAGAAGTTGAAAAACAGTGCAATGCAGGATTTTCTAAAATGAAAAGTATGAAAGAGTGTTTTTGTCTTCAGTGTCTTTTTCTATTGTAAACAATGTAGCTCATTCTATTGCTGAGAAGAAAGATGATTTTAAAATATTTATAAGGAAACAAATGTATTCATGAGTTGTGTATTTGTTCAAGAAGCAACAAACTTGTTACTAATAAAGACACTTTTATTTTTGCATCCGCCTCTTGATATTCTGGTTTTATTTTCCAAATGACAAATATGACAGTAGGATACCATGTGTATATGAGATGTTATGTGAAATCAGCTGGATGTGAAAGTTCAAAGCAGTTTGTGCAAATCTATACCTATGTTCTTCATTAATGTAGAATAAATCACTGGTGGATTCAGTTGGTGGAAATTGTCACAGCCCCCTTGGAGTCAAAAGAATATCTTCCAGATTTACATTATTTCAAGAGTACATAACCACATTTAAAGTATATGGTAAAAATCTATATTACACATATGAATTTGGGGCATGCTTTTTAACACATCCAATACATTAATTTAGCACCTCCTTGAATTTTCATTTTTGGCTACGGATGTCAATTAAACTGAAGAACTTCCTGAAAAAAATGTCAAGGTTCTTATTTTCTGAAGTCTGAATACTGTTTAACGAGAAAATTAAAAAAATACAAAAAAACACAAAGCAGCACTGTCAGCCAGCACAAAAATATATCATCACATAGAGAGAGCATTCGCAGCTTCACAGCTCCATCTGTTCTGCCATTGAAAGCTCATTATTTAAAAAGAAAATCTGAGCAATTAAAAAAAAAACCCCAAACCATCAACTTACATTGTAGCTAAGGCATGATTTGATAAAAAAGTTGGGTAGATTACAAATAGATTACTATTAACACAGCATCAATATACTAATAAATAGCATATACATTTCAGGGATAATAAAGCAGTTAAACGTACATGAGTAGTTCTATTTTATCCAGTATTGTAGATTCCAATCCTTCAACCACCTTTGTGCATATTCTCATTTTAATACCTTGGGTAAACCTATTTGTCTTATGATGAAGTATGGAACAAATGCAAAGGACATTTTAAATCTGGTTCTGAAAAAAATCCCTTAAAAACCTGATTAGAGTATAGAAGATCCCTGAGCTTGCAGACAGCCTGAAGAAAAACTCCAAGCATTGCCATAAATGAAGCAGGGAATCTGTGGAAGAAAGAATAGGTGAGTGTGCAATTAAAAACTGTGTCAATCTATATGAGATGGAATGATTATGGTAGAATGGAAGCTTGAGATATATATAGCTAGAGAGAGAGAGGGGGCGGGGCTAGGGACAGAAATTACAAATAAACTGGTACAAGTGATCAGAAACTGGTTCAAATCAGTAACAGAACAGAGGTTTAGTGCACATAAACCACTTTAAAAATGGCCAAAACCAGTTTTAAATAAACCTGAATGGATGTAGTATCAGACTTAACTGATTTAGGTTAAATTGCTTTATTGAACTTCTGTCCCAGATCCCCTCCAGATTTAAGTTGTCTCACAGTCACCCAGCATCCCAGGATGCTTTGCATCTCTCCCGCATCTCTCTCTCTCCTTGCAGGGTGGGTGGGCTATCCTTGGCCCAAGCTGTCTGCTCCAGCCAAGATGGAAAGTATACTCTAGGACCCCCAGCTTCTTGCCTGGCTTGGGCCACTGCTGGCTTGTGGCTGCATTTATGGAATCAAAAGTAAATGTCTGTTCACTTGCTTATCAGTTCAAGCTTAGACTGACCTGTGAAGATTGATTTGATTCTGCCTTGGCCTTTTTGACTGTCTGTACTTAACCATAGGGTTAAAAATGAATTGTGTTCTGTACTCTGGTGCTTGTCTAGCAAAGCATCTCAGCACATTCAGGGAGCTGAATTTACCCATGAAGATAAATTTATGGAAATGTTTGGACTAGGCTTGGACCAACATGCTTTACTCCTTGCATGACTAAGCCTCTAGTAAAAAAAATACAGAGGTATACAATAGGCTTGACTTTTCAGTTATCTGCACTTTGCTTTAATTTTGTACAAGGTACAAGGGTGGAAAATCTGGCTCAGTACATAGACATGTACATATATGTGTGAGAATTTTGTGCATGGGGATGCAAATATATCTATGTATAGACACACACATATGCACACATCTATACACACACAATACATACGTTATCAATCATTTAAATTATATTTAATCATGATGAAGACAGGCCTACAATCTATGTAATATTATGTACATGAAATTGCAATATTGCATGTGGCATGGACTGAAACTGTGTTGTCCAGGCTTTGGGAATTTGTCTGATTCACTGTACCTTGTTGTAGCTTGTTTTTTAGTTATTTCTTTCTCTGATTCATCATGGTGCTGAAAGTTATAGCGTGTCTGTGGTAGTTGTTGAGAGTGACCTATTTTAAGAATTACTGAATACATTTTTGATGGTCAAAAAACATAACTATAGGTTTGGGGCCTCCAGAATTTCTTTAAATAAACAAGAAATGAGGCCACACAAGACATTTTTAATTTCTTTACTTGACAGAGCTAGCAATATTCTCCCATGGAATTTGATTGTCACTGTGTTTGCAGATAAAATGTATTTTAGCTGCTATCCATTCCAAAGCCAACATAATGTGCATTGGCTTCATTCTTTAAATATCAGGTCATTCTCCTGTGTGTTGCTTTTTCCAGTTCATTTCCTGATTAGGGGACTATCATTACCTTTATGTTGTGTCATAGATTAATAGATTCATAAATTCATAGATTGTTAGGAGCTGGAACATGAGTGACTGATGCCTCCTGCATTGGGGAGGGGGCACTCGCAGAAGCCATCGGCAGTGGTGGTCGTGTCGGGGGGGAGGGGGCACCAGCCCTACCAACAGCAACAGTGTCGGCTGTCAGGTGGGTGCTGACACCATCAGGTCGCCTATGGGCTGGAAGGGACCTCGCAAGATCATCAAGTTCAGTCCCCATGCACTAGGCAGGACAGACAACTGGGGTCAGGTGACCCCAGCAAGGTGTTGTTATCCTTTACCAGCTAACACTGGCCAACGTGGGACATTCCTTGCTAAAAGTACACCTTTATGTCCAAGTTTGCTGATGACACTAAGATGTGGGGTGAGAGGGACACACTTGTAGGGAGAGAGAGGCTGCAAATAGATTTAGACAGACTACAAACGTGGGCAGATGACAACAGGATGGGGTTCAATGTGGGCAAATGCAGGGTGCTGCACCTTGGGAGAGGGGAACTACAGCTTACATACAGGCTGGGGAGTTCCCCTCTTAAAAGCACAGAGGCAGAGAGGGATCTTGGAGTCATTATTGACTCCAAGATGAACATGAGCCACCAATGCCAGACCGCAGCCAACAAGGCCAGCCATACCTTGTCATGCATCCAAAGAAGCATCTCAAGCCAGTCCAGAGAGGTGATCCTCCCCCTCTATACAACTTTGGTCAGGCCGCAGTTGGAGTACTGCGTCCAGTACTGGGTGCCACACTTCAAGAGGGATGTGGCTAACTTGGAGAGGGTTCAGAGGAGGGCCACCCGCTTGGTGAGAGGGCAGCAGGACAGGCCCTATGAGGAGAGACTGAGGGACCTGAACCTGTTCAGCCTCAGCAAGAGGAGGCTGAGAGGGGACCTGGTGGCTGCCTACAAACTCATCAGGGGAGATCAACAGCAAATAGGTAGAGCCCTTTTCTCCCCATCACCACCTGGGGTGAAGAGAAACAATGATAATAAGCTGATGGAGAACAGGTTTAGGTTAGAGATCAAAAGGCAATATTTTACAGTTAGGGTGGCCAAAATCTGGAACCAACTTCCCAGGGAAGTGGCCCTCACCGCTACCTTGGGCAAATTCAAGAGGAGGTTGGATGAACACCTGTCTGGGGTCTTGTGAACCCAGCATTCATTCCTGCCTGTGGCAGGGGTCAGGCTAGATGATCTATTCAGGTCCCTCCTGACCTTACCTACTATGAAACTATGTGCTCTCCCAATGTGGACCCTAGAAATATCTTGAACTTCTGTTTAAATGAAAGCTAAAAGAAAATCTATAGAGTTTTTCACTGTGATTTTTATTCTCTTTTCAGCACTGGAGGTGTCAGCAGTCTTAGCATAAATAGAGTGGATCAGAATTGATATGGAAAAAAAATTGACTTTCAAGCCAAACAATCCCATGAAATGCTCAATGTGGATATAGACCATTTTTTACAAAATACAAAATGCTTAGAATAAAGGAGTTAATTGTACCAAGGTTAGATCCAACTTCCCAAAGTGGGATTTCCTTATCGAGTTCGCAACTTACCAGGGAACTGACATTTATATGTGATGGCAGCATTATTATGATGGCAGCAGGTACTGTGTTAATAATAATATTAAGCATTTAGCTTAATGATTAGTACCATTTAGAAGTATGTACCTCAAGGATCTGATCCTGCAGTTACTGATTTGAATTGAGACACAACTAATGAATACAGGCCTTGGATCAGACTGTGCAAAGCATTAGTGTCCTAGACCTTCTCCACTGTTTTCATATCACACTTTTAGCTGAGCATTTATATATGCAGATAAAGTCCACTTGGAAAAAGCAGCCTCTCACTACTGTGGATAAAACATATTATTTCATACTGAGCAATTTATCATCATTGTCATCATTATTAGACAAAGACTGATAAGCTCAGATTTATGTCAGGTTCATTATCTCTGTTGAGAAACAGAGCAGCTCATCCTCCATGAATCACTGCACCAACATGGTTATGATACTTTGGGTGCTATGTGCAGAGCTAACTCAGGGACTTCTGCGTGGTGCTGGCTTGTTCTGTGTAAACTCCAGGGTATAAGCAGACGCATTCACATTTAGCTTGGATATCATTTGGATATTATCTCTGAGTAGTGATACCCTTAGAAACCAGTTGCATACTAGCAATAAACATGAGATATCACATAATAGATCTTGGAAGATACATCAATGATATTTTATTTTTCAAATCACTGCTGCCTGTGGAGCATTACTGTGAGTGAAGCTGCTGGGGAAGAAGAATGTCCTGCAAATATCCATCATCTTTTATGACCTGTGTAAATGTTTTGAAGATAGGCTTCTAAACTACATTAAGTTTACAATAAATTTAGAGGCTCCTAACCCATTGCAACGTGCCAAATGCCAACATTCATCCACTGAGGCACCAGGCAACAGAGTTCATAGCAACTGCCCGTTCTGCGAAACATTTATGTTCTGCTTCCCAGAGCAGCAGCACCTCATTCTCACTTTATTTTGCTGCTTACAGTGGAAGTTGGCTTGAAGGAGGAAGGAGCAGAAGTCAATAAAACTCAGTGGACCAGGGAAGAGACTACATAAGTAGCAACATGATTTTAATGCAAGTCAGATGAAGGAAAAAAGCCCATTAGTAGGGAGGTCAGGTAGTTTGAGTTGCCCTCTTCTTAAAGGCGGTGTGATCCTTGCCACTGCCTTGTTTTGTAATTTTAGACAAGTCATGCTAAAGACTTATTATAACAAAGCCTCGTCCAGAAGCACAGGAAACATCGTGAAGTGTGTCAAGTGGATGAATGCTCCCCACAAGTAGAAGAGGTTTTTGGGTTAAGATGAAGGCAAAGCCCATCCAAGGTGCAAACACAGAAAAAAATGCAAACGACCCAGTGCTCTAGCCCTTCCTAGTGTTGCCTGACCCCTCTTATACTCCAAAATGCAGTATATCATTCTGTGAAGGAGGCAGGCATCACACAGAGGTGACCTCCACATTGTTACACATCTGTATAGCAACAGTTCCGAAGGGGACCATACAACATGTTACAGCTCCCACCCAGACTGCATGGAAGTGACACAGAAAGCCTATCCCTTTTTCTGCCAGGGTCATCTGTGAGTTTTGATCCGAGTAAGGTAAATGCTAGTGGGTTACATAGAAACCTTCTTACTGGCCAATCTGCAGCATCACTACCACACGGGAAATCCCCCTGCATTACCAGGTAGCCTTCAAGGCAATCCCAGGCAGCCATCATCAATATTCCAGTGGGGCCATGAGGTTTCTGGGGGTGAACCCCAGAATAGCATTTTTCAGATGTACCTCAATTACAATGCAGTTAAACTATTCTGCTTGAATAGCTCACATAGTCCTTTTATGAAGAGGTACATTTGGTAGGTAAATATTAGCTGTTTTGCATGTTAACTGTACCCCCCCCTTGATGCCCCAACCACATGTGCAGAGTGCCCTTCAAAACGCCTAACAGCAGTTTTGAGAAGAACTCGTGCACATATTTATATTCAAGGCCACCTCTACTTCTTCATTTATTTAATTTGATCCTGGTGAACAAATATGACCCTGTCTAAACATTTGCATTGACTCATGCAATTTGTATAACAAATTATGTCATGAGCTCTGTTAAAAGTTTTGACAAAAAATAAACAGCCCATTAACACTTGCCAATTGTCTTAGATAACTAAATAAGTATTTGCAATTAGTTAACCTCACTATTTGCAGTATTCAAGGTATTTTCTATAGTAATTATAAAGAGCTACAAAGGAGAAAGAAAATACTGCAGGCACTTAGGTAAATGTGTAGGTTTACCGTGATTTTTTATTGACCTCCCTAGTTTGAAGATTTTGCTCACCTTTTTTATACATTTTTGCTTGTCATGAAATATAAACAATTTAAATGCACTTGACAAAAATCACCTTTTGTTCAAGGTTTCCTTCAAGCCTTAATTGTCACATAAACAGTGTTGTTTTGCAGCTCCAAAGTTAAGTAATTGGATTCCCCATGCATGATTGAAAGGAAAATATCTGTGCAAAGCTGTTAAAGAGAAGTTTTCAGAACAGTTGACAGTTGAAAATGATATCAGAGTTCTCTAATCTAAGACTGACTACACCTTTTTTTTGCCATTTTTAGGTTGTGTCAAGTCTGATAAGGATTAAAGGTTATTTATTTATTTTATATCAGTCTATTCGTACAGTGCAGTTAGAATTAAGTTATGATGAATATGAGAGCGCCAAGTGAAGAATATCAACTGGTATCCAAAAATATGATGCATGCTTTTTCAGATATTTTTAGTAAGCCATGTTAAAAAGATAATCAGGCCAAATTCACTGCAATTAAGTCTATATTTTAAAGTGATAAATGTTGAAATTATTAACATTGACAAATGTTAATCCAAAGCTGATATTTAGTTGTCATTGTAATTGCATTATGAAAAAAGAGTCTTGAATTAAAAATACATCCTAGTGCACACCACATACAATGACATTTCCAACTGTACCTCTTCTACACATGAGATTTAATGTGTACTAGCCTATTTTAACGTGCATTAAAGCATCACAAAAAAAAGTACACTCTCTAATGTACATTAAAATAGGCTAATGCACCTTTTTCTACTACCTTATAATGGAGGTACTAAATTATAGTTAGCATATTATCAAAAGTGCATTAATGAATGTGTAGGTACATCCTATAAGTAGCCATATGTGGATCTGGAATTTAATTATTCTCTGGGTTGTATTATAGTGTGAAATCAGCTTAAAAACAAAAAACTCAATGGCCTGCTCTTGCCAACACTGAAGTTATTTAGGGCCAGACTGGGACATACTTACTTGTAACTGAGAAAGTTATTCATCTAAGTAGGGCTAAGGGAAAATGAATTAGGAATATACCGAGCTTTGCACTTAATTGGACTACTCAGGTACTCTTACCAGTGTTACCAAGGTGTTCAAATCTAATATTTTGCCAGTGATTTAATTATATGGATGCATTTAAAAATCAATACTTGAATGGAACACAGTACAAAACATATTGCACCAAATACCAGATACATTGAGAGGGTGAAATTAGATCACATCTATATTATAATAATGAGTTAAAGGTGGATTTTATTGACATTCTTCATGTTAAACATAATTTCTGATTGTTTTGGGTATTTTCCTGATTTTTCACTTAAAACCCCTGAAGATTTTTGAAGAAAATAGAAACACTTTTGCGTTATTTTCCAACTAATCAAATAGTCACTGTTTGGCTGGGGCGGGGGGGGGAAGGGGGGAGTGCAGTTTGGCACAAAAAAAAAATCAACTGAGTTATTGATAGAGAATTAACATTCAGTTTAGGACAACAGAGCTCTTAATTGCTAAAACCATTTATAGATATTTAAGGATTATAGCATTTATTAAAAGCAATTTTAACTTACTTTTTTTGGTGCCACAAAAAACTGTTCCCATACCTATATTTGCTGCTTCTCCTAGATTAGGAGCACCACTCATGGATTTTAAATTTTCTGAAGGCACAAGGGTAAAGGAAGGTTTTAATGGGGAATTTGAAGGAAACCAGCTTTATAGAGGGGTACAGGAAACACTTTCTAAACAGGAAAGACCTTGGGACGGGAATAAGGGAGGAGGAAGAGCAAAGGGGAATGCTGGAAAATATAACAAACCGGTTATGGCACTGAGCAATATGGCCTTATGGGATGTAGGAGCTGACTTCTCAGTCCTGAATAAGGTAGTTGTTGGGGTTAGGTCATAAAGGGCTCTTAAAGTGAAACTTATATTGAATAAGACAAAGAAAGAGGAGTGGAAAAATAAGCATGACATCCTCACAGCCAGTGTATAGGAAAATGATGTCTACACAGCAGCAAGCAAGATGTCAAGGCCAGGGGAAAGGAATTTGCTGCAGCTACTACGCATATGTCTAGCAATAACATTTCAGGTTGGTTAAAGATGCTGTCTGTCTGGCTGTCTTAGGAAATGCTCCTTTTTCCATATATCTAAATAATAATCCTCAAGTAAAATTATTTTTACATTCATGAATAAAGTAGAAGTACACACTAAGGTTTCTTTACATCAAGTATGTGAAATCCTTAATACAATTCAGGTGTCAAATTAAAAAAACCCTAAAACCCAGTAATTAAAATTTTAACCTGATATGTGATAATTTGGGGGGAATTTTTTCAGGGGCCATTGCTGCTGCACCAAGGTGAGAAATATTGTATCTGGTCTACACAGAATGTACTTAAGTAGGATACAGACAGCTAACAAATGGGGGTAAATACCATGCAAGACAGCACAATTAAAAAAACAGTAGAAGTTAAAGTAATTAGAAGAGGAAATGTGAAAAATGAGCCTCAAGGAACATCGAACATGTCAGCCATAAGGACTTTTTTCTTACACTACTGTAGAAGCAATGGCTAAATGAATAAAACTTGCAATCTTCCTTAGAAGAAAACAGTCCAATTATAACAGGTATGACCCCATGTATAATGTTGCAAGTCCTTTTATGACACTAGAATTAATACAAGTAAAACATGCTCAGCATCTTGAAGGGGTGCTCACTCTCTTGAAGGACTGGACATAAAGAGTATTTTTACATATGCCCCAGGAGTCGGGTTGGGGGCGGGGCGGGGCAGCTTTAATTAAAATGGCTTATAGAACTTCTCTAATTAAAATGCCTGGGACATCTCATGTATCAGCATCCCAGAGCTTCAAAATGGTGGCAGGAGTGCTTTATCTAAAGCTCATTGAATGAACTTTAGTTAAATGCTGCCACCACCATTTTGAAGCATGGGGGTGCTGATACACAAGATGCGGAGGCTGGCTGGAGTGCAGTAATTATCATGCTCTAGTGATTACTGGAGTGCAGCAATTATCACGATTAATCAAGCTGGGTCCAACCTGCTGTAACTACAGTGCATTAGAGCAGCCTTCCGGCTCATGTACAGACACCCCAAAAGCCTGATTCCAAGCCCACTAAAACAATGAAAAGACTCCCCTTGACTTTGGTGGCTTCTGGATTAGGCCTACAGTAAAGAACTGGGACTAAATCCTATAAATTGTCAATTGCTTTCTGGGTTTATTTCTCAATGGCTTCTCCTAAAGAACCAAAATCTTGAACTCCTCACTCCCCGTGATGTCAGTAAGAATTTGTCTCATTTTAAACCAATATAAAGGCAGCAAGACTCAGGCCTACTGTAAGCAATAGCTGCAGGAGGCAATGAGGAAGCCAAACATGGCCAAAACCAATAACACTGTCTAAAGAACTAGCTTCTTGGAGTGTAAGACATGGTGCATAGGACTGCCAAGATGAAGATGTCTGCTATTTTCACTATATTATTATCAATACTGTGTCAGGATTTACTACGTACCTCTATGGCTAAGAGGTTAGCCAATGGATAAGTGTAGGATGGTTTTGATAAGGCTGTTTTTGTCTCAGTTAAAGTTTCTTGATGAATGGGTGAGGAACATGAATTGTCTCCCCATTTTTAACTGAAAATTCAACATTCAAAATTTCATTTATGATTTAAGAAAATATATGATTTTTTAACCAGATCTCTCCTCCCAAAAAGGGAAAATTCATCCACAAAATATATGTTGAAAGTTTTAAACTGACTGTTATTTTATTAACTAATTTGTTAACATGTTGATATTCAAAAATATTCTCTTACAACATTGTCTATCCAGTCTTTCCTGGTCAAGTTCAACGTTCTGGAAACTTTTAAATATTTTGATTTGTGAGAACTGAAGAATTCTTTTGAAGATTAGGATGAAAATGAAAAGATTACTAAAAAAAGGAGAAATGTCCCTTAAATAACCATCATGATACTGCTGCATACAATACGAGTAGCTTTAGAAAGGAATGCAAAGAAAATAAGGACCAGTGCCAGCTGTTTCAGAAGGAAGTGTAAGAACTACATAGAAGATCATGGTGGGAGAACCTGTTCCCTCTTAGGCCTCAACCTTTGTGTATAACCTAATGCACAAGGCTTAATATCTCATTGAAAGGGTGTCCTGCCATTGATTGATACTTCTAGGTATTTCCATTATCCATACGAAGATTCAAGCCCATTTTGAATTCGGTCAGGTTCTTGGCCCAAATTCAAAGCCTATAGATAAAGTCTTTGTGTTGGTTATAGTGTTGGTTATATTGGTTATAGTGGTTATAGAGATCAAACCCTACATGCAAACCAATTCATCAAATGACACAAGGGATATTTATATCATAAAAGTCAAGGGAAATGTATCAGAGAAAAACCTATTTCACACCTAGCATCAATTTTCATGCTAGAAAAAAAACCCTCCAAGATTTTCCTCTTCATCATCCTCTGCTTTATCTGCTTCATGAACCTCATCTAAAAAATTCTCTAGGCAAAAGGCATTATCATTTTGATGAATGCAAGCCCTCTGACACAAAGAAGAAAACTTTTATCCTCTGACAATGGTCTTGCCAATGCTAAATGCAAGATATGGGTAGAAAGCATCCAGGAAAGCCCTAGTGCTGATGAATCAGAGCTCCCTGCTGAGGAATAGTGATGATGCCTACCATCTAAACAGGTTAGCATTTTTGCACTAAGTATACAGTCAGACCCCTCTTTTTGTATGATTCCTACAGCCTGAAGTCTGAACTTGGAAGTGACTCACAACACAGCAAATGCAATCTCTTTGTTAATGTTCCTGATCCTTTCCTCTTATTTTGTCATTTTTCACTTGTGGGCATATATTCTTTTGGATTATTTCTGGAATAATATAGCAAACTGTCATCAGATCCTTACAACCATGACAGGCAGATCTCAGAAGACTGACAGATCAGATTAAGTTAAGAAAATTCCCCAATGTGTGAACAGACAAGGTTCTTTGGGTAGATGTGATCTCTTTTATTAAATTAACTGAGTAATTGGAAAAAACGTTATTTGCAAGTTTTCAGGTGCAATCACCCTTCTTCGGGAGTAGGCAGTCTCTGTTGGTCTGAGACTCCAAGGAATGAGAGAAGCTTGAAGTGTGGCAGGATGTCAGTGAGACTGTAAATAGGTGGAAAGTAGGAAAATAACAAGTAGAGAAGGGAAGTGGGGGAAAACCAATGGTAAGAGAGACTCTACTGTAATAGTTTTCCATGGAAGCTCATCTGTACAACCTCATCCTCTAGGATTAGCAAAATTCAGTTAGGAAACCCACAAGATCAAGATCAAGATCTTTCATGATATTTCTAGTACCTTTTACTATGAATGGGGCTGGGAATAGCACAAAAATAGTCTTCCTTATGGTTTTTCATTACTTTTGCATTATATTCTGGGTCTTGAGGGCTTCCAGAAGTTCTGAGGGAGAAAAGAAAAATAATAAGAAAAAATAATAAGAAAAATGTTAGCCAAGTATTTTAAAACCAAGGGTTGGGGGTGGGGAGGGGCAAAACAAAAAGAGGCTCAGTTCAGTTTGAATACTGTTATATATTGTAATTTTTCCTATCTTATTTGAACCATATATCCCTACCTAAAATGGCACCTATATATAATTAAAATATACTACCATTGAAAACTCAACAGGAGCTTCTTATAATTAAGGGACAGTTGTGTCTGGTAGTCCCAAATTAAGATTTGTATACAATACATGTACAAATATGTGTTACTTTTACACTAGGAAAAGAGGTGTTTGTACTTAATGTGGAACTATGAAATCCTAGTGAAGATAAACAATTTCATGTATTAATACTAAACCTCCCTATGTTTTCCAGAATATTACCACATATTCATTAGCTAACGTGAATCTCCAATTTTTATCTGGCAGAGACAATGCCATCATGAAAGCAAATCCCTGTTCAAAATATTTTGAAGTCTAAATAGAGAAGACAGAGAAATGGTGCATAGGCAAATGTAAGTACAGAAAAGGGAAGTGACTTGACGAAGCTCACGTAATCAGCCAGTGCCAGGGAACAAAACTTCTGACTATAGTTATATAGGTAACGGATTTGTGTTCCAATTTCAATTCTGAATATAACCGAAAAGATTTTGTTTGAGGTTCACCTGAAACAATTTTCCTTTTGCATTTTTTCAGAGAAGCAAAAAGTCAAAAACAGTTCATTTCAGTTTTGATTATGTGTTTTATTTTTAAATGAAATTGAAGGAAATTCTAAAAGGAGAAGTCATTTCAAAAGGGTCAGTGAAATGCTAACTTGCTCCAAATCTCCCCTCCCCACCCCAGAGACAAACAATTAAGCAAAACCAAGAAGAGTTCACAAAACATTTTGGTATTACCATATTTGCATTTTCAATAAAAAGTGTTTCAGCCAAAAAAACCCCAAAACCGAAATTACAGTTCTTCTTTTGACTCCAAGTTCAAGTTCTTCTGCAACACCTCACAACATTTTCTTCTGCAATTTAAATACGTGAGTCAAATTCTCTCTCGGCACAATTCGATACAGCTCCAATGGAATCAATTTACTCCTCAGGGAAGCTGCCCCACTAGGTGGGGCGTATTTTAGGATACTTGTTACTTTGACTGTTCTAGCTATATTTTATATTTTCTCTCTTTAATGGTGCACCTTTTGGCATGCTGCATACCCTATATTACTATGCATTGCCAGATCAGGATCTTAACAAAAAAGAAAGAAAAAATCTTTCTAGAAAGTAGAAAATTGGCAGACAAAATTACTTTAACTTACAGAACTAGTGGAAGAAGCAGAAGTTGGGTGCATATTGTTTGTGGAGAGTGAAGCAGAAGCAATTGGAAGTAATATTGAGATCACATTTAATCTGGAGAGTTTAAAAAACAACAGATATATACTGCCCAGATACTGCTCAAAGCACAAACTGAAAAAGATTAACCAAAGAAAGAAAGCAAACAAATTGAATACTTAAATCACTTCAGTGAAGAAGGCTTACTGTGTGGCTGCCAAAGCTGTGGATACTTAGAAAGTAGAAAATTGATTAAGAAGAGGTAAAGATGTAAAATACAAGGAAAAAAAAAGTATTCAAATAAGGCAGAGGAGAATTGGTCAGAACTTTGTCTCTGAGAAGCTATGTGAAAAAAAATGAACCAAAATATCAGTGTAAAAGAAAAAAAAGTAAGATAAATGGTGCACCCTTTGAGAAATGCCCAGAATAAATCATTAGTCAGCTCAGACTCACCAGCTAATCAGAATTTTGAAGCCAAGGATTTGGGCAAGGCAAATATGTATAGGGTAGACCTATGTGCCATGTGCCGTTGGAGACTGAAAAGTAACTATATTGCAGCCAGTTACAGGTGATGGCAATCTGTCCTCATCAAGGACAAAATATGGATTGCTGAGCTAATGGACATACTGAAAAATGAGAAAACACCCACATTTCTTCTCACTGGTTATGGTCAATACGAACTCCATGACAATATTCATCCAAGCACTGGACCAGATTGCAGTTCAAGCAATTTTTCTTTCCTGCTCTTCCAACTGAATATATAATGAGCAGCATTAGAAATGGAATATATTTCATCGATTTCATAGACATTAGGGCTGGATGGGACCTGGGAGGATCACTGAGTCCAGCCCCCTGCCCCAGGGGCAGGAAGTCACATTTTTTCATGAAAAGTTACTTTTTATATATGCCACACAATGGTATTTATGGCAATACTTATACTGTTTCCACCACGTGGGACTAAGCACTTTTCTCTGTTAGTAGCAGTTAGTTCACAATAAGTTAATGTCCAGTTTTGGAGGCGGCTCCCTCTAGTGTTCTCAGCTTTCTAAATTCTAGGCCTGTGCGACACGGCTGTTCACTTCAGATTTGGATTTGGCTGATTCGAGGGACAGTGATTCGATTTGGTGATTCGAATCACTGTCCTGAATCAATTCAGCTGAATCAAACAGGCCTCATCCCCCATCTGCTCTCCTGGCCCCATCAATGGCTGCCCCACCTGGCCCCAGCTTTCTGGCTCTTAAAAAAAAGCCTGTGCTCACCGACTTCTGCCAGGTAGGGGGGCAATCCCTGCTGCCCCCCACTACCCCATGCTGCATGGGGGGGCTCTGCCACAAGCCCCCAGGAGCTGCTACACCAGCCAGTGTGG
>NW_017728917.1:5633904-5706573 GCF_001723895.1 Crocodylus porosus
AACTTCTGAAGCGCTCCAAATCTTTTCCAAATCGGTTCAGAGAGCTTCAAATCATTTCAGACCTTTTTATTGGTCTCCCGATTCAATTTGGATTCAGAGATTTGGCCGCCGAATCGGGCCAAATCTCCTCTGACTATCAGCAGCCAAAGCTTTGCACAGCCTTACCTCTTTTCTTGATGGACCCTCAGCAGCTCCAACAGAAATCCTCCCTGCTGTAGGGGCATGCACTTTCCTATTGAGGTCCATGGAGTTTCACACAGTCCTACCACACAGCTGAAATTGTAGCTGTGTAAGGCTTAAATGAGCTAGATGCAAAACGTTTAGATCTGGAGCTATTTCAGATCTGGGGAAGTCTTCAGGGAGTTGAGCAACCAATCATCACTTGGCTGAGAGACATGGACCGGCAGATCTATTAAGACAGAGATCAGATATGAGGTCAGGGTAAATAGAATAAGATGAAAAGAGCTCAAAAAGAAAAACAGGAGATTTCTCTGATATCATAACCTGTGGTGGATCCTAATCTGATGTAAACTGCAATAAAGCCCTTGAAGCCACTGGATTTTTGCCAACCAGGTCTGCACTTGGCACATTTTGTATAACATTGCTGCATGCTGCTAAGTGGTTGCTCTTCCATCTCAGCATGAACACCATTTTAGTATCAGACCATATGTCCCTTCTCCAGGGTTTACACTTCCTGATTGTATGAGGAGCAGCTGTGGTTTCAGGGGTTTTCTCTGATGAAGATGGTTATATGTGCAGGCCCTTCGTGCTTATATAGGATCATAGGAAAGCAGGGCTGGAAGAGACTTCATAAGGTCATTCAGTCAAGTCCTCTGCTTAAAGCAGGAGAAAGTATCTACCCTAGAAAGGGACCTGATGCCACAATCGCTGGTTAAAGAGGCCAGTATGGTATCCATTACTACGTGCAATACTCAAGTGAAGTCACTCCTGTGTAGAGGAAAACAAGAATTATTATTGTTCAAATTATTATAAAGATTCCAATCTCTCTCAAAATTCACTTGAGGCAACAGTAAAAAATGCTTTAAAAATGGTTCTGTTTTCTCCAGGCTCTAAGAAGTTCCAGTTACAGAGAGACACGTCTTTAATAATATAAAAATAGAAAATAAAAATATTTTACTATAATTAAGATACAGGTGTGGTAGAGCTTAGTAACCTTGTAAATGTAGGAGTGAGAAAAAGTCAGCTGAATGTTTTAAAATATTTTTCTCACAGTTTACAATAATCCTTCTAGGAGCTTGAAATCTGTTTGCTTACCAAATATTCATTAGTTAATGTTTGTACAGTGCTTTGAAAATGTAAATCACTAAATAGGTGCTAATTATAATTATTTTATTATTACCAAAACCTCTCTTTCTTTTTTTGCACAGGCTCCCTTGGTTGCCACACTAACAACTTTTTTAGCCTTGTGGAAAGAACCATGCCGGCATTTGTTTTGTACAAAAAAGAAGTATTACCAGGGACTGTCAAACTGATGTAATAGGAAGCAAAATTGTGGAGAGCCTATCAGTTTAATGGTACCCCTTTTATTACCTTTTGTTCATCAGGCTGACTGACGTTGCATGCATGCGAATGGCAGTTTTTCCATTGACTGCAATGGTACTTGCATTGTACCCTGTTTGAAAGGCTCATTTATTAGGATTAACAGCTTATATTCAGAGACAAATCTACCCTCTTTAAGGGTTTTAGGGTAGACTGCTCCGGCTGGTTTCCCCAGGTTTGCTGCAACAAGCACGGTGCCTTCCTTTCCTTAATGCTTCCTCCCTAGCTCAAGAGAACTGAAATACCCATAGGTTTACCCTCTTTGAGCTCTGCTGCACTATTGAGGTCCTGCTGCATGGTGCATATAATTTCCCTCTTTTGCTATTTCATGATTATTGTCTTTTTAGAGCAAGTATTCCTGGGAGTACAGTGTCTTGCTCTCTGCTAGCACCTTTCCTGCACAAACAGCAGATTGCCATGCAGCTGTCTCTTTGATATAGCAGGGAAGGAAAGAAAAATCCCGTTCTGCTAATGTTGGAATATTTTTTTTTCCTATCTGTTTGGCAAGGATGCATGTGGGCATGTGTGACCTTCCTCCCTCTCTCATCACTAGCACTGCTACTTGCAGCTGTTTTCTCTAGGCCTTGTTTTTTCTTACGTCCCCGGTTTCCTGAATGACTCAAGGTTTTCTTTATTTTTCTTTTTCTCCTCTCTCCTATCTTCCTCCCAATTATTTAAACTTAAACTTCCCTCTCTTTGTTGTCTGGCATCTCTGATTCTATCTGCTGCCAGCATCATAGCACTCTATCTGCTCCCTTCTTCACTTCCTCGTGGCTTCATTCAGTCATTCTGTTTTGTATGTGCAATCATTGGCATGGTTTTCATGAACAAAATGCCATGTTTTCAATTAAAAATTAAATATAAGCACGTAAGGAAGGGCCAGATTAATTTCTCAGTGCTATTAAGCCTTGAGAACAGACACAGCCTCTTCTACTTAATCCCCATTGTTCTCCAAGGAATGTCCAAAATGCATTTTAGATGACATTTCTGTTCAAATACTGTGAAGGTAAAGTTGAAGTGAACCAGATAAATATGTGGTTAAAATATTGAGCTAGTCTGGGTGACTTTCAGTATATAAGAAAAAAGATGGTAGACAAGAAAGGACAGTGGGTCTGATAAGGGATAAGATTAGACAACTAAGAACAGCCAGGCTTGATTAGCTTATATTTTCACTGCAAAGCAGGCAGGTTGCCAGCTCCAGCTGAAGAGAAACCCAAGCATAAGCCTACATATCTTCTTTTCCAGATAGAAAAACCTCTAATCCAGGCTTGTAGCTGGACAGAAGGGGCTTTGTAAGAAGGTCCTGGTCTTGGCCACAGCATTCAATGCCCTCTTGTGGCTGGCTGAGGTTTCTGGTACCCTCTGGCCTCCCTATTGATCATATCCTTGCCGGTTTGCCACGTCTTGATGATAAAACCACTTTAGAGAGACTGCCTTCAAGTCATCTGAGGGATCCTTTTTTGTTGTTCATGCGGGGCCACACCTTCTTGGTCTGGTTTACTTGGTGTCTAGTGTGAGAGCTTGCCAACAGCTGTTTCCTGGGCTCCCAGGTAACCTCTGGTTCTGTGGGCCTTGGCTTTAAAAAGCAGCTGGTGCTGCAGTGCATACATTTGTATAAATGGTGAAATGTGCGTCAATGCTGAGAAAATGGCAGCAGCCCACTTTTGAACTAAAACACATCAAAGGTGTTTTATTTCAAAAGCACACTGCCATCAGTTTTCTCCACGGTGCATTTTGCCATTTATACATTTATACAGCACTTGGCGTGTCAGCTCATGTGCAGAACAGACTTGGTTACTCGAGTCTGCTCTGACGTGCTGGGTCTCTGGCACATCGGAGAAGACAAATGTATAAATGCTCATGTTTTTTAGTGACACTTTACTCCATATTAAAATAGGCTAATGCACATTAATGTTCATGTGTAGATGCACCCACAGGAATGTAAAATAAGGATTTACTAGATCTGAGCAGAAAAGAAAAAAAATCTCTTTCATGGAGGATGTTGAGATTTTATGATATCTAGTGTAGAATAAGAGCCCCTAACCCAAAATTCAAAGTTTTCAACACAAAAGAATAAAGCACAATATTTGGTTTAATTCTAGGGCTGATGGAATGTCCCAGAGCCACAGATTATGGAAGCCTGAAGATCCTAGCTGCCCATTGAACAGATAACCTGGCAGGAAACAGGGCATTGTTTTGATTTTGCTGAATCAGTTAATATTGACAAAAAATGTTTGTTAGAATTTACTTTACAAGCATAATTGTGGTAATGGCCCATCTGTATTAAACTATTACCCATATTAAGTATCCACCCTTATCCCAAATATTTTACATTGCCAATCACATATACTAAGCAACTCTCTCTCAAATGTGAAACTTGACCTTTGGAATTAATCTTAGACTAAATTCTTCTGATGATCTGCAGAGAGCTTTGGAGGATTTACTATCCATAAGATGCACAAAGGAAAAAGGATCCAGTCTCTTAAACTTGGGATCAGTGATATGTGAAAAATAGCCTTTATGGGTACAGATCAGGCTTGTATCAAAATAGCCAACATAGATGTGGGTATATATATAGTTATTCTGAATAGTTTTAAAGCAGTTAAGAAGTAGTGCTATGATTCTTTTACCCTCACCTAGAGAAAGCATTGGATGGGTCATCATAGACTATCTGGAGGGTGTGGTGGCACAGCAGGGGCACTACCATGCAGAGCCACCCACCTCACTGTGCCATGCCCAAAACCATGCTTTGGGAGTCTCCCCTGGGGAGCCTATGGCCAGCCAGCCTCCTTCCTGGAGAACTCACAAGCCTGGGGTAATGCCTCCCGCGAGCCTGGGGTAATGCACCCTCCCACAAGCCTGGGGTAATGCTGCCACCACCCAGGTACTGGTCTCTGTTAGGGCTCTGTGCACAGACCCTGCAAGCCTTGGGGGTGATTTGCCCACTGGTAATATTTTGGGGTGATTCTCTCAGCCTGAAACATCCAAGGATAGCCTCTGGCACCAGAGGAAAATGGAAAATCAAGCCCAATGTAGTTGGCCCAGCAAAGGGAACAATAAAGGCCTGTTCTCAGCCCCTTAACACAAAGAAACAGCAAGTCATGCTGCAACCCAATACCTTTATTGAGGGGGAGGGGAGTGAGGGGGGTTAAACAAAAGGTTTTAGAAAACCCTTTGAACAAAATTACAAATTTGAGTTTTTACAGATATTGGGACCCTTTTAAGACGCATCTGAATTACTTAGTTCTAATCTACTAGCTAGTTTCCAAGTTTTTACTCATAGTGAAAACATCCAGTTGGAGCCTAAGTACTTTGCTTGCTCTTTCAAAATGGAGGAAAGGAGCTCTCTTCCCTCCCATCAGGAATTTAACTGGCCAGGTCATGAGGTCGACCAGTTTGAACCAAATAAGAAAACCGGGAGATAAAGGGTCACCTGGTTCAGCCTAAGGGAAGGGAGAGAGAGGGGGATTTCTTCACAGAGGGGAATATAATGAAGTCTGAAAAGGTACACTTTAGAACAAGAAGGCGGCGAGTGCATCACAGGAATTAAGGGTATACAAAAAATGCTGAGGAAATTGAGCTGGTCAGCACTGCAACGCAGTAGATTTCATGATAACCTCATTAAATTATTATACATTGGAAGGAAGGTTAATAAAATTGAACCTTGCAGCCATTTCATACTGGCACCAAAAACACTAGTGGGAAAAAAAAAAAAATCAAACACACAACACACGCACGGTTACTCCAAGGAAGTTAGAAGCAGAAAAAATATGAACACAGAGAAAGTATGAAGAATTCAAAGTTAATCGTTGAGTCTGAGCCAAATATGGTGGCATTATATAAGCCCTTCTTGAAGTTATAGATGTAGGCAATGTTCACAATTAACTTAAAGCAATACTATGCGGTGTTTCATTTGTCGCTTAAAACCTGAACATCAGAGTCATTCATACACACGCAGTTCTTTTGCATGATTCTTACATAAGGCCAGTTTTGGTACATATCAAAATCATAAGTTTCCAATCAACAAAACATTTAAACTTTCACCTGCTTTTGATGGGAAATTGCATTGAAACGCTACAGGGCCTGTCTACATGAGATTTTAACAGTGCAGTAGTGTGCAGTGCAAAAACTGTGCTAATACGCTACTGCACAGTAAGTATTAGGCTGCAGTAAGCACCACTAAAAACCCACGGGCCAGCGCTACTGCACAGTAGTGCGAGTTGCTATTGATTTAGTACTTGGTTAACCAAGTACTAACCTTAATGAATAGCTATGATGCATTAACGAACGTGTAAGACCTGCCCACTGAGATTCATTCTGAAACTCTGATGCTTGAGAATCTAAAATAGGATGAAAAAATGATGCTGGGCAGCAAGAAGAAATGGACCGAAGTAACTACACTAAAGACATTATTCCAATGAACAGCTGTTAAAAAAACAACACCAGTTTTGAAGATAAAAAGAAAAAGAAGCATTTGAAGTCAAGTTATGTGTCAGGGGATACTTTGAAGAGTTTTGTGTTATATACATTTATTTAGATATTGTATTAGGAGGGACATTCTTAAATCAACACAAAGAAATTGCATACTGTTCTATATAAACTGCTACAGAAGCTGTCTGGGAGAAGGAGTTATGTCCTCTGTACACCGTGGATTAACCTCCCAAAGTCTTGTCTTTGCCAAGTGAAAATGAGGTGGATTCTATGTGCAGATAGTCCCGAACTATGGTAAGGTCTCTATATGAGGAAGCTCCAGGGGGATACCCTTGCCCCCCCACAAAAATCTGCTTTGTCAGGGGGACATGGATCCCTATACTCTCCACACACAAAGGAATAGGCTACTGTTTCTCTCAGGCCTACAAATCTGAGGTAAACTGATTTTTAGCCAGGGAAAGGAAATAAAGGTCCAGGCCTGTATATGGTCCTTCCTCAGGACTTGTTTTATTATCCTCAAAATGTCACAATACAAAAGTAAATCAACTGAAATATACTGGGTAATAACCCCCAGACACTTTCTTGCAGAGAAAAATAGACACCCTTCTCCTTTGACCCAATTTTCTTTTCTTTATTACTCTGAATTTAGCAGCCAGGCTACCAGACGGGACCACTTAATCCTTATCAGACCACAGTATCTTTACCTGTTACACTGGGGACTATAAGAAACAGCGAAAAAGCAGGCAGTGGGACTTAAATGCATTGTCCCAATGACAGAATGAATGTGAAAAGGGTGTACAGTTGCAGGAGCCATTTCATCTAGTTTAAATGCAAAGTTACCTGGTTAATCAAATACAGCAGAAAGCAATTATTCTAACCACACAACCCTCTTTCCTCATTTTTTTTCTCTGAACTGCCCATTCTAAGTGCTGGCATATTTAGCCTGAGGATAAGAACCTATAGGCTTCCACTGAAACACATCAAATAACTCACATGCAGTCATGTTTGTGTGTTTAAAAATGTTAGTTAACAATTAAAAAAAACCCCACAACACCCCGTATCCAGTCATTTCCTGTATACTTCTGCAGGGATAACAAGAAAGCTTGAAGAATTTACATAAAAATTCTACTCAGCTACTCTTTGGCAAAAATAGAAACTCTATTAATTGATTAAATTTAATCTAAAATTCATGGGGAAGAAAGTTGATTGTTCACTAGATGAGATCACTTTTCAGAAGCCCACAAGCCCCTAGCAAAAATGAGTAGTTGCTCCTCTGCTCATCTTTATTTCATTTGGCTCTGGCTGGAACATTTTATTGCATTGCTTCTCGATCTATTTGTCTACCCTGTGCTATCATGCACTCATTTTTAAGCAAGGTTCTTTCTCAAAGTATTTAGTACTTCTCTAGTTTCTGAACTGATTATTTATTGGCAGTTCATCCATGCATCTAAACTCTCCATATATTGTATCCACATACAATTTTACTCTTATTCCCACCTCATTCATCTTTTTAGTTGCTTTCATAAGATGCTCATCTTCCACATGGTCTCAAAATACAATTTTTTTCCAGGTATTTATCCTGTCTAAAATCTGTTGGAAGTCACAGACATATATTACAGACAAACTTACAATGGCGGGGATCCAAGTCCTACTGAAGGCAATGGAAAGCTGTCCTGACTTCAGTAGGACAAGCCCAATGTGGTCTTAAGCAAGTCACTTGACTACTCTGACCCAGCTTAAATCCCCTTTACACCACACCAGCAGTGAAGGAGAAATCAAAACTCTCTTAAGCATACAGCTTGGAAATCCTTCAGCATCAGAATAATACCACCTCCATACTGTCTTTAACAATCCTTATCCATGTTTGCGTGCGTGTCTGCATGTGCATGTATGTGACGGTGATTTCGTTTTTTCAGCTTGTTATTTTACCCACCTTGTACAGCTGGTTTCCCTGAGGGCATACCAGAGCACGGTGTTTGATTCATTACTTTAAAGGGAATATTAACAGACTAATATGTTAAGATGTTATGGGCTGAGATGCCAGAAAGTTGACCGTTAGCTACATTCTTTTTTTTTTCTGGAAAGAGGACAAACAACATTTATACAAGTGACGATGTGCTTAGGAAGCTAGAAAGCAGGGAGAGAGAAGCAAAAGAGAAAATTCTAGGCATTTTTAATAATCATAATTTTTAGACTGATTGCTGTTGGAATTTGAATGAATTAATTGTATATTTAGTAAATCAGCTACTATGTTTGCACTTCACAGAGTCACTTACATCACAGTATATTTCCTTCTTTTCATCTGCTTATGTATAGGTGACGTCTGTCATAGGCTGTACTCCACATTAAAATACAAGATATCCGTGGCTCTCCAGCTCCTTGAACTCTAGCCAGAAATGAACTGTAATGGAAAGGACTGCTCAGCAATTACTTTACCCAACTGGGCAGCAATAGTAACTACTGCAAAAATTGTGCCTTGTTGCAAATTGCTTCACTTGGATTAACATTAATGGACCTGTGTCAATGTTTGCCATCTAAGGATCTGGCCCTTTACAGCAGACAGAATAACATGAGCCAATCTAAGCAGTGATGAGTGGAAAGTAAAGTCTATGAATAGGCACCTCAGAAGGAACAAGTTTACAGGACTGCAAATGTAATAGCTTCAAAAGCTTTGTGAAAGGAGAGGAAATTACTGAATAAATCACTTTTAGAAAAGTGGTATGTATTAATTTTGCAGGAACCCTTTTACTGTATATAATGGACATCATAATAAAATAATAACTCATGCCCCAGCTTTGTGCCATAAACATATCTTGGATAAAAATAATTAAGCACAGGGCTCCTCTGATGTCAGTTTTCTGGTGCAACTCAAAAACATCTCAACAGAAGTCAATGAAGTTATACTGATTTAAATCCTGCAAGAGTCAAGGGAGATTCAGACTGAATAACTCAACATAAGCAGTTTACTTCTCTTATAGACACAACTCCAATAGCAAGTAAAAGCCTTAACATCCCAGCAGCAGCCTGAATGGGAAAGATGACAAAAGGACTAGACAATGTCATTCATCTTTTGAAGCAAAAAGAAAGCATCTGCCAATCCTTATTGTTGCTATGCAGCAATTGTGGTGACTTCTGCACTTCATCCAAGTCTTTTTCTACAGTGCATGAGTCAGATCCTGCTTTGACTTACACCAGAATAAATCCAGAATGAATGCACTGACCTAACAAGATTTACACTCCTAGTGCAGCTGGGAACAGAATGCTGCTTGATGCCTGCTTTTTCCAGGTTGCTCCATCTATTTTATCCCAACTACTTCCTGCTCTGTTCTTGTTTTACTTGTAGTTGCCAGCTGTTCTGCCTCAATGCAACTTTCAGGCAGTCAGACAGACAATGGAAGTAATGATAAAAAGGGCCCAGTTTAGATTAGTACATATTTTGAAGCAGTCATGTCTTCAACAAATCTGTTTATTGAGTAGATCTCTCTCTCTGGCTGCTCCATAAATTACATTTATTCCCAATGTCTTAATGGTGTTTTGTAATGAATGGTTATTGGTTCTTTTTCTTCATTAAGTTATTAGAAAGTGAACTTCATTGGCATCTATAAATCAAGGAGGAAGAGGAAAAATTAGCCTATTTCTTACATCTATCAATGGGGAGGGGAATTGCGGCAACTACCTTGGGTCCTGCAGTGTGGGGGGCTCCGTGGAGCTGGGCCAGCTTTGTGTCCAGCCACTTGCACAGGCTGATTTTCCCCCAGGTCCTGCACCCTGCTACATTCGTCTCTATCAAAATACAGGTTGATATTATATGATGTTGGAGTGGTCAAGGAAGCTAATCATAGCTCCAGTCTCATCATAGACTCTCTGGACTCATGTTAAATGCTGCCACCAGACAGCCCAGCTGGGCTTCTGGTCATTTCAGCCTGGAGGGGCAATGGGCAGATGCATCTTCATTACTCCTTTGTGTGCAACTGAGCGTGTCTACACATGCGTTAATGTGCCTTTGTTATTGCACATTAAGCTTAGTACCTAATATAAAGTACTACATTACTGTACTTTAACCATCACAAAAAGACCGGCTACTGTACCTTTGACTAATTCTACTGTGCATTAGCATGCTTTTTGCCATGATACACTAATGTGCAGTAGAATTACTCTACTACACATTAAGTGTCTTGTGAAGGCACACTCACTGAGTATAGGAAGTGACCTATTGTAACCACACACATTAATTTTTCTGAAATATGGTAGTTTACCATTATACGGTAGGCAAATAACTTTTTCTGCTAGGACTCAATCCAAAACCAAAAAAGTATAAGAATTAGAAATGTGAAATGACAGAAATACTGAAACGACACAGGGCTGAACTGCTTGCAGAAATCACTGGCAAGTATGTGGATAATAAGGTAATCCTCTTTTGCTAATGCTTGACAAAGCTCGTTCAACCACAAGGAGATAAAAACTCATAAGGCATCATTTCACATATTATTCAACAGGACAGCTACAGTAGAGAAAAAATGGAAAATAGTTTATTGAATTATATATATAGTTAATCTTTCCTCTCTGTTTATAGTTTGGAGATATTTCACTTTGCTACTGCTATCATTCTTGAGGCAGTAATAAAATGCAAGTATAGAAAATGTGCACAAAACAACCAAGAACAACAATATACGTCAACTGCCCTCATTTATGTTATGCTATTAAGCATTCATGACATTAATAAGTATGTACGGCAGTAAGGAAAAAAATGCCGGTTTTTTTTGTGTGTTGATGTGAACAAGACTTCCAAGCAATTCTACTGAATGCTATGGTCAAACTGAAGGCACCACTTTTAAGGATGAATAAAAGATTAATAGAAACTGCTTTCTTTACTGTTATATTTTAATAAGGCCTGCAAATAGCAACTTTTAGAGATGCATAAATCCTATTATATATTCCATTGGCTTTGATCTTGTCAGCTCTCAGACACTAAGCAAGATCTGCTTTGATTTAGCATTTGGATGGCAGATTGCTATGGAAAAAGTAGCCACTGCATGGACAAAGGTCAAGGAATATATAGGCACCATGCTTACTTCAGCATCAGCAGCAAACCGCTGCCCAGTCTGGTTCTGTGGATCACTGTGTCATTGCAGGTGCTGTTTTTCAGGTGAGATGGTAAAACTGTCGGTCAAATTATTAGGTGCCAGTAAAGGCCTATGACCTTATCCATAAGTGTACCAGGACATTAGCTCCAGTGCTGTAAGCATTTTCAATACTACTTTCTGTCTACACAGTTCTCATAGGCTTGACAATGTGCCTACCTTTTTTTCCCTCTGAAGCTCAACCTGGATAAAGAAGTGCGTATTTACCCAGGAAGGAATGTTGTGTATTTATCTAGATGCTAAATGACTGGTGTGTATCCACCCCTTGGGTAGCTGCTCTTCAATGATAACTGAGGTTTCTACAAAATAATAAATACTATGTAACACATGTATGGCACTTTCACATTGGCAACTCTTAATGTGTTTTACAAAACAGCAGGTAAGCAGTGTTATCCCTCTTGCACAGATGGAAAAAACAGAGGCCAAAAAAAATCTGTGTCCTTGATTTATTTACTAACCAGCTTGAATGAAAAATTAAGTGTACAGATATTTTTAAATTGATGCAAATGATGGCAATGGGAGTTGGATTGTATCCTACATGAGACCAATGCAAAACTGTCCTTCTGTGGGAAATTTTTACTTCAGTGAGATTTTGATTGCATCTATCAATGCAAATTTAAAAGACAATTTTATGTTTGATGGATATATTACCTATTATGTACTAATGAGAATACCAATCCTCCACCTCACAGCCCTAAAACACTGGGAATAAACATTATTTTCAGAGGACATTTTCCATCACAGTTTAGACTGTAGCTACACAGGACTTACCTGGCTGATGATTTGAATGCTTAATTTCAGGATGCATCTGTTTCTTTTCAGGAATTAACTTTCTAAAGTAACCTTTCAAAAGACGAAAGTGAGACATGAAACATTTCCATTTTCTTGCAGAATCTTATTTCTCATCTCTCAAGAGATCATTCCACTGGGAGGTGTCTGGTTCATTTTGAATGATAGCCACTTGTTTGAAAAAGAAAGGCACAGGTGAAGGGAAAAAAAAGGACAGTGAATAAGAAAAGCCGTGCAAAGCGGAGTTCTTTTATTTTAATTAATCTGTATAAAAATTTACTGTGGGGTTTAAAGATGGAAGCAAACTAGTGTTCCACAATTGATAGATACAATCAGATAATTAATGCATTTTAATGAATATTAAAATACCAAGTATGCATATCTAGAAGCTCACTTTATTTTAAATTTTCTTCTGTTATGTTTAACTTGTTGCTGTGATGATATTTTGGGAAACTCAGTGACATTCACCTTGAATGCAATCGCCCCAGTGCACAGAAGCAGTGTAAAAACCTGCATCTACCACTCGTCTCAAATCTTGAAATTCCATGCAAGATTTCAGAATAAGGCTTGCATGGAGTTTAAGGGTGCATACAACTTTTTGCTACACCCAATCTACAGTCACGTGATTTACTTTAAACCGTGTGAAGGTAGAAAGGAAGCGACGTATACAGCCATTCGCATGGGGAGCCACGTAGGGACCTGAATTAGGTCAACCAAAATGTAACGGTTGTACATACCCGAAGTGATCCACAAACTCTGACTTTACATAAGTGACTTCACTTATGAACAACTTAATGTTTTCTTGAAACCCCTAACCTAATGAATGCTGGGAATCCAGGCAACTATCCAGTCTTCATCAAACCGTCCTTTGGACCTGAAAATGCTTCTGTGGTTTTTATTAGGGCTCTCTTTTTCTTAGCTTTGAAAGTCTTCTAGTTGGAATCATCCTCTGTAACCTTCACACCATCTTCTACAGCTTCAAACCCAGTCTCAACTGCTATCTGATGTTCATATAGTGTCAGAAGCTCAGCAATTCCATTTAGGTGGTTATTATTTATTAAGCAAGTCTCTCTCTCAGCATCATTCTCACTAGATAGTGATCCTAAGCACAGCTTCTGACATCTTCACTGTAATCCTATTGTCTTCAACTGATAAGTAGATGGTTGGTGTTCCTGGTACCAATCCTGTCTCTGGATACCCATGTATGCTTGGGAACACACTCATGAGGAAACATGGTGTCTTTCACAACTGTAGATCTTTACGTGCTGCAAATAATCTCATTACCACTATAATGCAATGGAAGCTGTGTCACTTGAGACACCAAGGGCATTGTTGGATGTTGTAATTTGAAAGACTATCATCTATTCATTAATAAATGAATAGTAGCTAAGTGGCAACCCTTATTGATGCAGAATATAGAAATATATTAATGTAAGAAAAAAACATGTGGATGTGAAGCAAAACTGGGTAGGAGTTGCAAAGTGGGGATATCTAGTTGTGCTACTATTGCGATGAAATAAACTCTGGCGTAATTTGCACAAGAGTTTATTACACCTGGGTGCAGCATTTACACATTCATGTTGAGCTGGAGCGGTGCAGCCTTAGCTGGCAGGGCTGCCAGCCCAAATCTGCTCCACCCTGGCTCCATGTGCTGCGGAGAGGCTGGCTGGGGCATGAGGGTGCTACAGTGTGGGGCTAGCTGACAGGTAGCCCTGTTCTCTAACACCCTCATACCCCAGTCGGGCCCAGTCCCTCCCTACACATGCATTGTGGGACTAAATAACTCTGCCTTAGGACAGTACATGTGTTGGGTAGTACTATCCTACAGCAGAGTTAATTAGTTTACTCTGGCCTAATAGTATCGCATGTGTAGATGGCAATGCTTTACTGTGGAGCTAATTAGTTAACTCTGCAGTAAAGCGCACATGTAGATGCCCCAGGGTGGAGAAATGCAAATCGAGTTCATACGATCTGAAATGGCCAAGCATGCCAATTACAAACCTTCCTCATGTTAACTGGTATAAATGCAGTATCTGCAGAAAAGAAATACTTCATTTTATAAAACATAGAAACTATGGAACAGACCTTTTATCACATATCTGTATAGGTGTCCAATGCTATTAAGTTCAGTGGGACTATTCAGGCAAGTAAGAGTAGGAAGATGGGGTCTTCATTCTTCATGTGTATTCCTATAAGTTTCATTTCAAATGATACTGCTGTAAACCTCATCTTAATTTTCCTTCTTTATTGTCTTGCTATCCCCAGCCTACCTTCTGACTCCCAATACAAACTACCTAAAGAAAAGGATTAGGAAAGGAAAGATAAAATTAGGTTGTGGGAAGAAGAGGAAAGCAAGGAGATCAACAAACCAAACATTTGTCTAGGTTAACCCGAGTACAATCTAGCAATATTTATGTATACCCTTTCTGGTCTTTACTCGGCCATATTCCACTCATAAAAGTCAGGTTTTAGTGTTAAGGTGCCAATGGAATCAGAGTCACTTTAAAGTGACTTTAAAGTCTGTCATTTGGAACTGCCGGTTTATACGTCACTCATCTCTGCTGGATGCACTGTTCATCTCCAAATATGCAATAGTAGCATGTCATCCACATCCTCTGCTTTCTTTTTTAAAATGTCGGTTATTCTACATCTTTGCTTTTCAGAAAATGAATTGTGAACAACAGGGACAGTAGCATTCAAGGAAAGATTAGAGACGCATATAGCTAATGGGAACATTCACAGTTACATTAGATAGGATTAGGACCATATTTATAAAGGGATAGAAGCCTTCAGGTTCCCAAATATTAACCAACTGCAAACAGATTAAGGTAGGTTCTCTCTTTATTTATCATGATGGGACTTCTTCCACTTTGAGTTACCTGGCATTGCTTTCTCTCAGTAGACTGGAGGATGCTGTCTGGGTTCTCACATGGCAAGAGATGCTGCTTTGCAGGAGTTGCATCCTTAAGGCGTAATACTTGAAAGCAGCCATAGTTTTTTTAAGACATTGTTCTGTTTTCTTTAAAACCAGCTTGTATAAGGATCCTTGTGTGCTACTGATCTTGTGCTGTCATTTACCCATTCTTCCCCCCCTCCCCATACCCGAAGCTGAGAGTATAAGGATAATAGACCTTTTTAATGGCATTTCAGGAACTGGAACAATTCCTTGTTCTGAGGAACAGACCAAAAGTGCTGCTGGCAACAATGAAAGAAGCAGGAGGGGATTCTTGGTCAAGCTCTCTCCTCCTCATTTGATTATGGTTCCTGGAGTATCAGGTGAGTCACAGGGCTCTTCGTCAGCAGCCAGACTCTATCCATTTCTTTTATAAAATGCACACCCAGTGATTTTAACATTTTAATAGGCAGGTATGAATCTTTCATTGCTTTTTCTATTTCTCTCTCACTGGTATCAGGTATATCAAGACGAATACTAAAGAAACAGATGCTATTTAAAATAAGATAAAGGTGACCTATTTTGGAAAGCATTTATAACTGATAGTCAGGACCTAGTTAAAAATCTCTGCTACTTTCCTGCTATTCTGCACCCATGCCCCCCCATCCTGTTCCTTCCAACAGCTAACATGTTTTAAATACACCTAATATATAATACCACAGCCTACGAGAATGTGTGGAGCCCCATAAACAATAACACTTGTGCAGATATGAAATCCCGTTTTATCACAATGAGTTTTTGCTAAGATAAAAGGATGCACTTTTGTGAGCTTAGCATTCAGAATCCACTGGAATATATTCCACTCGGTATTTTATTTTCCTTGCCAGCCCATATCAGCATGATTGCACACTCCAGAGCTCTGAAACAATGGGAACAGCAATCCAAATCATATTACTTTTGGCAGGGATCTATGGACCCTTTTGTATCAACTTGACTCTTGCAGTGGGAATTAAGATCAGGCTCAGACAAGCATCATGCTTCAGTGTACCATCTTAAATTAATTGATAGCAGCAATGTAACACACTACTATAAATTCATATTTACTTAGTCCCTAATGCTGTATAAACTCAAGCAAGTGCTTAACTATTTTACTCTGAGCAGCCCTGATGTGTTGCTACACAGGAGTAAAGTTAACCCTTTACGGACATTTTTGTACAGCAAGGTCTTAAATGCTGTTTATTTTCCTCTTCATTAGACTCTAAGAGTATTCTTTTAATTGGGGAATGGGATATGTCTAAGATATGTGTTTGATTACATGCTTGCCTGAGAATGAATAAATATTGTTTCTTGAACCCTTTGGAAAAGTCATTCATTATTATTTAACAACCAGTGTAGATAAAATACAAGAGTTAACACTCAATCCGATGGTGTCCTTTTGAGGTTTTTACTATGGATCCACTGAGGAAACAACTTCCTTGGATTGTACTGAAATCACATCTGAGAGTGACATCTTTGAGACTTTTGCATTATGCATCTAAAACTATAGTTTCTTCCACTGTCCTGGTAGAGAAGTTACCCCTTAAGAGATATTAAAGCCATAATATATCATCATCCGAAGAAGTGGAAGTAAGTTAGAGCTGAGCTTATGCAAGGGTGGGGAGGGGGGACCCACATGTAGGCAGCAACTGGAGGTTAAAGCTACTGACTTGTGACGTGCACAGAAGGGGATGTGTTACGTAAGACTCCCTTCTCCTGCTCTCTTTTTTAAGAGAGGCAATTACAGATATTAACTGGCTAGTGAATAATGGAGAGTTTGGGTTGCACAAGAAAGGCAGAATTGGGGCCCGTGGTTGTTAATTGTAACGGGACCACAGTGAACTACCAATGCATTTCATGAAGGTGCATTAAAGTTGGACAGAGAGGTAGAAAGAAGACCTTAGGTCCTGCATTTTGTATGAACTTAAATGGGATAAAGTGGATGTTAGGTAATCTAATCGTGAGTTAGTTATCATACACCTTCTGGGAAAAAACAAAGACCTTGACAAGTGTCATTGAGGTTGACAGAGAAAGATGATCAACTTTTAAACATAGACAAAGATGTAGCAGGCTTTGGATATGGTCTGGTTATATTGAGACATGGCTATGAAAAGACTGGGTCTCAGGTTGGGGAGCTTGGTGATGTTATTAAAAGTGGTTGAGAAGAGAAAAGGAGGGAACCTTATGTGCACGGCATGGAAAATATAGTCCATTGTTTTCAATCTATTTATGCTGAGCCTGAAACTGAAGCCAGGGAGGGTTTTGCGGTTAATTCAATGTTTGAAGAATCAAGCCTGTAATGACTTCCTATTCTTCTACTGTGTGCACTTATTATATATCATCTTATACAATGGGATGTCAACAGTAGGAAAAATTGGCCAAGTTTGTGCTAGAGAAAATGAAGGGTATTGCCTGAATTAATATTACTTAGCTATTTCCTTATTAAATCTTATAATCCATATATTTTCCCAACTTACACAATCCTTGACTGATGTCATGATATCATATACTTTATATACATGACATCATATACTTTAGTGAATTACACATAGTTAAGAAAGCAATAAAGGCTAGTTTTTGATGCAGGCTTAAAATATGGCATGGTTGAGCAATCTACATTTAGAAATTAGATACCAGATGTGGAGAAAAGCTAGTTTTTGGTTTAAAATATTAAGCATCTAATATTACGCTCATCTTTTTGTAATGTTATTATAAGCAACTACTTTTTGTCCCTGTAGTAAAGGATGGGTGATCCAGAATGCCAATGATAGGCAGTAGAAGAAAAATTGTGAAATAGGGGATGATCTCCACTGCCTCATATGCATATCATATGGAGATAGTTAATAGGAATCCACAGCTGTTTTAGGGTACTTTGCTATCTGCTTTGCAGCACTCAAGCTGCATAAAATAGCCTTACTCAGAGCCAAGAATCTGGCCCTGGTGCAATAAAGGTATCAGATACCCACTTTCCTACTATGTTACTACAGACAACAGCTGCCACACAAGAGAAGTAACTGTAATATCCCTTTTAAAATTAAAAAGCAGAACTAGTCTTGCTGCAGAAAAACCCATCAGTTCCTATCCTTTTCTTCTCTACAGACCCATTGAGCAATAGCTGAAAGGGTTTCACTGACAAAGCAGATGAAAGGGGGGTTAACGGACTCTGAAGAAAGTACCTTCGCTTTTGGAAATATACTCTAAAATTCTCTAATGTTGAAAAATAAAAGCAGGGGAAAAGACAAAATTTTAAAAGAAAAACCAATGTCCCCTTACACCTTCTAAGAATTAAACACTCTCAGAGGTTTTTGATTAATATCTCAGCTTTCCTTATCAGAATTTTGTACCCTTGAAAACTTTGATAAGCCTGATTTGGCACTGCTATTTCAAGCAAGCATAACCTTGCATCATGATGTAATGCTATATAATGATTAAAACCTGGAAAAAAGAAACGTGGCTTCTGGAAAGCGCCCAAACTGTAGTTACATCTTTGGAGCTTATCTACAACAAACACACAGCTGTAATAAAAATGAACTGGACAGGAATGCGGAAGTCCTTCAGAGGTAACAAACCTATTTGGGAAGAAAAGAAAAAGACAGTCAAACTTGAAACAGTACTTTCTTTCTTTCACTTCTTTAATGATTGGTAAAGAAGATGGAAAGCGATAGACACAAATGTGTTTAGTCCTGTGATTTAAATGATGTGGCTAGACTATGTATGGGCAGAACCAGCACCGCTGCTTTGGTATTAGTAACAGGGAATGAAAAGTGGGGAAAAGGAGCCCCACGTTTATTTTCTCTGAGACTGAAGAAGAAGGGGCTATTTCTACTGTAAGAACTGTGCTTCTGTAAGAAATGTCTGGGGGAAAAAAGTTGCCTGTGAGCAAAATTCTCATTGAAGTTAATAGTGGATTGTTTCCATTTGAAGATTTGAAGAGCATTTGTAGTGGAGATTCTTACGTGCTCTCAGCGTGCTCTGCTCAGAAGCGAGTATCTGGTCCGTTCTAGAAAAAGAAACGTTGCAAATCCTGGCGCTGTCGGAGGCCTGTCTACAAGTCATTTATGCCAATTCACACGTCCTGCATGTGCTTTGCTAATAAAGCAAGCGAATCCCCTGCCTAGGCACTTATACACAGATCTGCACATGATTTGGTGCCTTTGCCAGGTGTCAAAGACAGGTGCAATAGTTTGTTTAGTTGTTGTTAAGCTTCCCCATCTTCTTTTGTCCGCATTGATTGTCTGGAATTGATTGTGGTTTTAATTAATTGCTAGGAGCACCCAGAGTAGAAGGCAGGCAATTTGAATGCTTTTATAAATCCCAACAAAAAAATATGTAGTAAGACGCAGAGGTATTGGACTGTGCCCCACCTTCAATTTCCTTTGTCCTCTAAAGTGTGTGTTTGTAGAGGGGGAAAAAAAAAAACCCAAAAACCTGAGGTCATCAGGCACTAGGCTGCTGTTTCAAGAGCCCTGCTGCCTTTAATGAAGGATGTAGTCTCCTCTCAGTCGCACTGAAACTTTGAAGATTTGAGAAAGAACATTTTAAAAGGTCTGGAAAGAGGAGTGAAAGCATTAAGCGAATATGTAGGGGGAAGAGTGTCTAAAAAGGTGCACAGTCCTGTTGGTTTTTCTGTGGCCCCGATCAAATATCCTTTGACCCCCAGGTTCTCTCAAGTCCTACGCTGCTGCTCTAACCAGTGGATCATTTTTCCTGCCAGCTGTACTGATGTATGTCCTTACAGCGCACGGACGTAATTAGGAACTCTGGTTTCCTGCTTCTCTTTGAAATCATTTTCAAGTGCTCATTTTTGTCAACGTCGGTGACATGTAGCTTCCTAGAATGATTTTTATAGGTTAATTTGGATTCTGACTGCTCCAATTAGAGCAAAAATGTGTTGTTTCAATCTCTTTTATTGTTTCATTCTACATTCCCACCAGACCAATGAGACATGTGCAGGCAAGAGTTTCTTACCACACTACTACTGTGTGCAACCATGAAATAAGCCATAGGGAGAAAGAATAGGAAGCGGCAGATTATATTTCACAGTGGTCGAGTTTCATACAAAGACCTTCTCAAAATGGAGAAGGTCGATTTCTGCTTTCTCCTCGTACCCTTCCCCACCTCCCGGCCCCCAGTGCCTCTTGTTTAAAACAGGTTCGGGGCTAAAAAATACAAACCCAACCCTCAAGCTTAGATTCTGTAATTTTCTTTGTTGTCTCCAGCTTTGACTGAAAATAAGCAATAGGACGGCAAAACAGCAGGACAGATGGTAAGAGACCCAATATGAAAAGCGTATGATATTAATATTAATAGGAGGATTACAGTAATGGCGAGAAGTGCCGTTTTAAAAACGGACCCACTGCAAACATCCTTTAGTCCTACCTAAAATTATCATTGACTATCAACCAGTACTTTGACCATCTGGGCTGCAGTTCCTGCATACATTCAGAGCAACAGCAGTATAAATCCCTCATTATGATGGAACATTTATGATTGTGAAGCACTTTCAGGGGCACCGAGGAAAAGCGTACCATTTTCTTCAACAGGAAAACTGAGGCACAGAGCTGGTCATGCCCAAGCTTCCCCATCTTAACAGTGCCAGACCTAGCATTACATTCGAAGCGCTATTGCGCCGTCCACTTATAAATTATTTACTAGGCTACAGCACCTCTTAATAAAGCAGAAGTCATCTTGAGCTCTTCTGTAGCAAGTTAAAGTCATATCAAGTTAAAAAGCATTTCCACATTTCCACACTCCCTCAGGGTTTATTTGTATGCTAATCTAGCTCTATGGAGAGACATGGTTTTCTTTCCTGTTTTAAAAAATGACGCCATTTTTAACTCTGCTAAATAAATAAATAACAACTTTAAGTGCTAATTAAGACACTCGCATGAGTAGATGAAGCTACCGAAACTTGATACCTGATCGCTAAGTTGCAGACATGTAAACTGTCCCTTGGCAAATCCCCCCGTACAGATCCAGGAATGTTTGCTTTGCTTAAACACTTATCTGTGTTTAGTTTAAGCTGTAGGGCTGTGATGTTCACTTCTGTTACATTTGTTGGATACTAAATAGATCAACAGCTAATTTTGTCTTGCACCCTCTAAAATCTGGGCTTTTAGATGCATCTCACAATTTGTGCAGAGGAAATGGGATGTAGCTTACGGAGGACGATCCTTGCTTCTGAATGCAACTGAGAATGAACCATAGCAGGACACCGAAACAACAAACTTTTAGTATGATCCCCTAAAATGTTCTTTTAAAGAAGTCAGGCCATGTTCTGCTTCCATTTCCTCTGCTGCCCTATCCATTGTTTAAAACAGATACTAAGGGGAAAACCCCAAAACAACACGAAACACCCCCATGATCCTATGCCTTTTAATCCCATCATGTGACAGTGGGGCCTGTGGAATAGATCCCTCAGCAATAATATGCTTGGTGTATCTCTAATAATTTCTTAAACCTTTTTATTATGCCTTTGCTAAATACTTTAATTTCAAAGTTTCTTCCTTTTGTTTCCATGGGAAGCCAGGATCCCGAGGGTAGGGTTCCACCAGACACAGATAGCCTTGCGTGGCCAGCCACAGCTTCGTATCAAAGCCTATCCCTATCAGCATGACACAGCTTGACCCGAGGACAGGAGGTCAATTTGAGGGCTACAATGCAAGCTAAAAAAATCTGATGCATCTCCTAAAGACCTAACTTTTGCAAAGCCCCGTGTCTCTGTTTTGAAGAAGCATGCCAAGAAAGTCAACAGGATTTCCCGGATTCACAATACTACATTGAGGGTAAAAGCTTCTGGGCCCAGAATCCAGATTTTTACTTTGTTTTCCTTCCTAAGTGGAGACAACAGTTAATGAGTAGGGGTCCAGCCTGCGAAGGCTAGGATTTGGCTGACTTCCCCTAATTTCCCATGCACTGCTGAACATCTATTTTTGTCTTCTCTGCAAAGTGGCCTTTCCGGAGCACGCTTTTTGCTACCCCAGTCCTGTGCTCCCCCCACAATATGCCAATCATCCCTTCATGGCCCTAAATCTTCTGCATATTTTCCTCTAGTCTTCCTCTTTTTTTTTTTTTTTTTGTCAGGAAGGCATTCTCGTAGCCTCTCCCACTCGTCTTCCTCCATTATTGAACTGCCAGTAAAAATCTGCTAGTACGGAGATGTTAAATTCCCTGAAATCAGAGTTATCACATTCAACCCTGGTATCCGGAGCCGCGGTAGGAGACCAACTTCACATGCAGGAGTCTCACATCAGAACAGCTAGTTGCAGACCTGCATGGGTTAAACAGGATTCTGGGTACAGCTTAAGGGTTGAAATTCCCATGTGAGGAAAGGTAGTATGCAGAAAGATAAGAGACATTTCTTTAATGCTGAACTGGAGAGGGTTAAAGCTAAAATAAAATTGTGTGGGGGATGGAGGAAAGGGACAGTGGATCAGCCATGGTGTAGTACGTTGGTCGGAGGGATTTGATGGAGATAGACTGGGGAAATGACGTGGGGAAATTAGAAAAAGACAGTAGTTAACAAGGCAAGTGCCTCCGGCATTCTGTTTTTCTGCCTGTCTACTAATGTCTCATTTATTTAGATTGTAAACTCAGGGGACCATATCATCTCCTGAGTGGCTGTGCAGGACCTATCCCAAGACAGCCCCATTCCGGTTTACAATGCTACTCTAGAGTACTGCATTAAACAAATACAACTAATAAATAATGGAAATGTACCCCAGAGGAATCTTAGATGGTACCAGTGTAGAAACAGGAAACCTGAGGCTTCAGAGCTGTGTAAATTTACTCTGCATTTAATACTGGGTTTAAAGCTCATGCTGTTTGACGGGTAGATTTTTTAGAAACCTGAGCAGGAATAAGTTGCTACTTTGGAAATGAAGAGCACTGAGATTTCCATTCTGTCTGCTGTCACATTAGCACCAACTCTATCTCTTCAAATGTTTCCTGCTGGTTCCCATAGAGCACAGGAAGCAATGTTCTGGTGATTAAGCAGCAATATCATTATAAAAGCCAAATGAATAATCATTGTGTTAATGAACTTTATCTTAGAAAAGATTAGTTTTTTAATGTTAAGCCTCTTTCCATATGAAAGGGGAAATGCACTCGCATTCCATTTAATCAACTCTGAGATGCTCATGATCTATACAATTTAATTTTCTGTCTGCACATATTCCGCCATATCTGCATATCTAGTCAGTTAAATAGATGGGGTCAATTCCTTCTAATAGATTGAACCATGTTCTTTCTTCTTCACAAATATAGCAAAATGGTTTGGTAAGGCCAGATGCAGGATGCTTAAGGATGGCTATGTCTCAGTTTTCATGTAACAGTCAATATAGAGCTTGAATACTGTACCTTTTAGCATATTTTTGAGCGGGTGTCTCAATAACCTTTTGGGGCTCTTTGGTCCCCAAACCACCCTTGAGTAATTTAATGAAGCCAGCCACAAGGACAAGATTTTTTTTGGAAGCAATATTTCATGGACAGTTTATTTTACTTGTAAATCCAACTTCCTTGTTCCTCTGGCAACTCCCATAGAGCACAAATATCTTTTTCTTTTTATGTGCAGTTTGCTACCCAACCCTGCTATAGATCTGTGTCAGATAAATCAAGAAACCAAACCACTAAACGAAATACTAATCATTTGGCATCATTTTTTATTATGTCCTAATCCTTTTATATCTGAAGTATGTCCTGTAGCTGGGGGAATCTGTCCATCTGTTTGGGCAGAAAGGGGGAAAAGTCTTTTATTGCTCCCCATTTTCATAGGTTCCAAGCACCATAATATTCAATGCATTTTTGCTTACCCTTTTGATATGGGGATGTAATTTCATTCCATTTAAAGTGGGAAATAATCACAGAAACACTAAGGCTAGGGACAGAAGTTATACATGAACCAGTTTAAGTGATCAGAAACTGGTTTAAACCTGTAACAAAAGAAAAGTTCAGTGCACATAAACCAGTTTAAAAATGACTTAAACTGGCTCAAGATAAACCTGGTTGAAGGTAGTATCAGACTTAACTGTCTTAGGTCAAACCAGTTTATGAAATTTCTGTCCCAGACCCCTTCCTGGTTCAAGTTAAGTCAGAGTCCCCCAGTAGCTCAGCAAGATTTGCAGCTGAGTTGGGCTGTGCTGTATGCTCCAGAGAATAGGGCTGGCCTTGCCCCTCTGCCTCCTACCTGGAGCAGTGAGGGCTGGCTCACTGGCCTCACTGTTCCCCCAAGGCAAACCCCAGCTGAGGTCTGGGGGCAGGGAGGGGAGTTAAAAACTATCCTTCCCCTGAGTACAGAGCTGCAGTGCCCTTCTTACTTACTGCTGTCTGTGACTGTGGACTATGAATCCCAGAGACACCTGCAAGCAGGAAGAGGAAGTGATGAGCAACCCTGCAGAGTCCTTCTGTTGTGATTGTGGACTGCAAATCCCAGAGACGTCAGGGGCAACAGGAAGAGGAAGTGAACAGACAGCTTACGCTGTGTTTATATTTCTTCAGAGTAAGAACTATTCTTGTTCAAGCTTTTATTAATTCAATTCCACTACCTTCCCCCTCCCCACTTCTCATCCTGGTGCCCCTTCCCCACCTCACCCAGGCAGAGCATGGGCTGGCCTGGCCATGCCCCTTCTACCCCAGCAGGGATGGGGGTGCGGGGAGGAAAGGTAAGTCTTAGGAGGGATTCTCTCCTCCCTTCCCTTTGCAGGTGGTTGGCAGTCATGCTCTAGCACCCCCCAGCTTTGGACTTGAACCACTGCAGGCATGTGACTGCATTTTCTCAATCAAAAGTGATTGTCTTCTCATTCGCTTATTGGTTCAATCTTTGCAGCTTAGATTAACCTGCAAGGACTGAATCAATTCAGCCTTGGGCTTTTTTTGACTGTCTGTACTTAGCCCAAGGGTCACAGATAGGCAAAGTGGGATTTTGACAGACTTTAGGTAACCAAGTACAAAACTGCACTCTCCAAAACCTCTGTTCTGCCACTGCCATATCTTGTAGGCACTCAATGCATTCAGTAGTAATGTTCTCTAGGTGCTTAAATTTCTACTTCTGCCCAGAGACCTCCTTACAATCATGAACAGCTTGGTGCTTAGCTAATGTCAAAATCCCATCATGCTCCACAAACTAGGCATTTCCCACCTGTGACCTGTATATCAGATCATGCCAACAGAACTGGTCTTCACATAATACACAGAAGTGGTTGCAGCTGTTATTTAAAAATTTGCACAGGTGGTGGTGTCCCCCTTCTATAGAAGAGGCTGTTGGTTGCAGTACTCACCTGTAATGTGGGACACTCAGGATCCATTCCCTCTTATGAGTGAAGGGTTCCAAACCCACATCTCCCATCACCCAAAAGGTCTTAAACACTACTCCATAGGCTATTTTGTGGTGGGAAGCACTTGCAACCCCTCAAATCCTTTTGTTGAATCACTACTGTTCTGTCCAAAAAAATAAGCAATTTTCCTCATCAATACCCTGTTATTCCATATTCTCATAGGTGGTGGGGGGGGGGGGGTTTGTGTGCATGTGTTTTTTTGTTTTGTTTTGTTTTGTTTTTAATGTTTACCTGCTATTTTGTTGTCCTACTAGAACTGTCACTACACCTGTCAAATAATAAAAGCTACATTTAAAAATCATTCACTGTGAGGCCTCTTATGGGTGTTATAAATCTGCTGCGAGACTAGATCGAACTTTGAGAGATGTTTCAATTTAAATACCTGGATGATGGTACCCACTTACCTATTGTCTATGACTTGAAAATTGGAAAGCATTTTTAAGAGCATCCTACAATCAAAGTCACATAATCATTCATATATGTAGCTGTTGTACAGTCAAGAAAAACAATCTAGGTAAGATTAATTTAAAGCCAGCAGGCCCCCAAACATATTAACTGGATATTTTGGGAGTGGAGGTGAGGAGCGGCACTTGGGCTAATTCTAGGAGAGAAAGAAAACAATTTGAATTTCCCTATAATAAACATTTACCCTTCTTGGTGTGTCCAAATTTGACATATAAATACAGAAAGCAAAACCATTTTAAGAAAAAACAAAAGAAATAAAAAAACAGATATAACGAGAGGCGGAAGCAGCAGTTGTCGTGTCCCCAGCTTTATAATAAAGCAATATAAGACATTTAAAAAAGCATGTGAGAGACTGGGGTTCAGTTCCCTCCTCTAGCAGTGGAGATGTGAATCTCACCTCCAAGGAGAGCACCATAGCTGCCATCCTGTAGTGCAGCCTGGGATAAGGTGGTCACAGTCTTTCCTGTTGAAGCTATTTTACTTAGTACTTAGAAGCAAACATTCAGGGGAAGAGGGACTGGCATCCAGGTCTGTCTACTGCCTCCATGGTGAACATGCTATCAACCAAGCCATAAAGTCATTCTTTTCCTTATGCTTTTGCTTAATCTATACTTAACTATTTTATAAAAACAAATTCAACAGGACACAACTAAGGCAGAAGACCTTATAGACTTTTCTGTGGGACACTAGCTTCCTCAGATAGAGCTTATAATAGTTTCCTCCGTGCCAGTTGACTACCAGACTGTTGGATGAAGCCAAATATAATCAAGAATCAGTAACTGAAACTGAAGAACTACACTGAAACCATAAGACTCTGAGGTCAGAAGAAAGTAATCTGTCTTTGGTGCCTATCTGAACAAAGAGGACCTTCCCTGTTGAACCGAATTAGGTGATTGTTAAAGCATCCAAAAAGGGAAGGTGCCTTTAGAGTATTTCAGACTCACCAGAAGATGAAGCTAAATAAGTGGATATTCCTGTTTGTAAGTTTATTGTTAGAAATTAAATGAATAATTCTTAGTAAATAGTATATTCAATGAATTTCACCAGCTATTCGATTCGAAAATTGTCTGGGAACCTGCACAAACATGTAAGGAGTCGAAAGTGGTCTCTGAATGAATCTGGTTACTAACTGTTATACTGTAGCCCATTTCCTTGGCTTTGTCTGCTGGTTGGAATTTAAGCTAATTTTATTAGGCAGATAAGTCAAGTGATATTGTTCCTCTACCATTGTTGAATGAGTTTCATTCATGAATTGTGGAATTCAGTTTCTACCAACATTTGCTTAAAATATGCTGTTCTCATGAACATCTCTGCTATTGATCATTCTTGTTAGATATTCCTAGAAAGCAAACACAATTGAACTCAAATCTGAGTTGAATGAATATTTCCCCACATTCTGTAGCATATGCTTAGTGCTATTTTTACAGCTATTGTTAAGCCTGACTAGCATAATAAAAGCTTCTGGTATAAGAAATATAAACCTCTGGAAAGGCTACAAGTTTCTGCAATATCTTTGATATATTTGCGAGACAGAACATGTCTTTTGATAGACTTCTCACTATTTCAAAACTTTATTTTTAATTTAAATGGGAAAGTCGGGCATGTCAGACAGAAATAGAAAGGGGGTTGAATTATCTCTAGTACAACCATGAATGACCAGAAATCTCTCGGGCCTCTGTATTTACATGTGGTATGTGGTAGTCAGGAACTACTCTGATAAAAGGGCTTGAAAAGATGCTCCGCGTTCGGTCACCAATTCCAACTGCATCTACATCATAGGAAATTGAGGTTCTTCAGCACTCTTGACAAAACTTCCTGTTTTCAAAGCTAAGGCATCCAAAGGTCAAAATCCCACACAAGACTCGCTCCTTCAACTTTATCTTCCCTCAGACCAACTGCTACCATATTCACTTACTTCTTGCCTTATCCAAAGCACCATCAACAACTGAAGCAATCAATCCACACTACACCCACTAGGCACATATAATGTAAGTAGAGAAGGGGGAATCAAGGCAGGAAAAAAACCCTCATTTTCTAGACATTAGTCTCCTTGATTGATTTTCTAATCTAATAGGTGATTAGATATTGCAGGAATGGGCATTGCAGAATCCTATGCTAAGCACCAGGATAGGATCGGAAGAAACTATTGAGCTTTTTTGTTATCAAATACAAAAATAAAGGTCCATTATCACAAGTTAGCACCTCAGTTGCCAGATAATACTGTATTTACTGAAATATAAGACAGCCCTGAATATAAGATAAGCCCCCAACAATTAGATTTTATAAATGGAAAATTTATAAATTTGTTATAATTTTGTCAGGTATAGAATATAAGTATTGGAGGGTTGTTTTGAACCCCTCCTCCTCTCCCCCCACCCCCAGCTATATTAGGGAAAGCAATGGCCAGGGGGGAGGAGGTTAGATGGCCCCCTTGCCCTCTGCCCTGCCACTTCTTCCCCCGGCAGCTTTCTTGCCATGTGCACCCCCCACCTGCAGCTCCCCACAGTCTTTGCCAGTCTCTCCCCTCTTCTTCCCAAACTCTCCCCAGTCTCTTCCCCATCCCCTCTCCTGCCACTTACTGTCAGAAATGGCTCAGGCTGCTCTGTCCTGGAGCCTCATATGCGACAATAAGATGAGGGGCTTTTCCCCGCATGCTGATTGAATAGGAAAAAACCCCTCATCTTATATTCAGGTAAATACGGTATCTTACCTTGGTATCTCAGATGACCAAATCGCTCCAAACTCTGTTCTGGACGGTCTCTGACTGAAAAAATTGGTACAGTAGGTATGGAATTAGGCTGTCAAATACCATGAGGTGCTAAGTGGTAGAAGATAAATCTATCCCTTATACTGTTGTAAGCTTTATTGGGAGCAATAATGGTACGAAAGATGAAACAAGTCAGGGTCTTGCCTGCAATGTGGCAGTTACATTTGGGTTTTCAAAAGGTGAACATTTCACAGTTCACTCTCCTAACGCTAATAGAAAACAAATATCAGTGCACAGTAGGTTTTCTTTCACACATTTCCTCAAATGACATACTTACAACATCAGTAAAAAAGCTGTTTTTTTCCCTCCCATCCATAATTCAACAAGAGATGAAGTTGTTAAGCTAAAATGTGTCTTTAATTAGTGCATGTTCTCTTGTAATCAGTAGACTACTTCATTACCCTTAACTCCATCAGTGGTTTGCTATGGCATTTTTACCCATGTAAAGTAATGAATAACATGATAAGCAAAGACCACATTGCATATGAAAGAACGTCTTTGTGCTGTATGACTCGGCATAAGTTATCTTTTATTGGTTTGTAATAGATTTGGAAAATGGATAGCATATGCTAGGCAGAGAGAGAGCCAGACACCAACACATGCTAAGAAGTCCAGAGGGAAACACTGAGATAATTACAAGCTTTTTGCGGATTAATCAACTTGCAAAAATCCTAGAGTGGTGTTAAGCACCCAAATACCCATTAAACTCCCCCTGAAATAAAAGACAAGTCATACTGGCTCCAAATGATCCCCTGTGTAACTTTCTGGCAGACAATGGAGTAACACCATAGAAAAAATGCTACCGTATAAGGTTTAATGAGGGACCCAGTCCATTTTCAGAACATTTATGGGGCTGCTCTAAATTTCCCTTGTTGCCTATAACTAAACGCAATAGGAGTAGTGCCCCGCACAGCAGTATTATTGACGTGCCCCTACACTGGGAATCAGAACATGCAATTCTGAATCGAGCCCAAATAGGGATTCTTCCCAGGTCAACAGAATTTACTAGTGAAAAATACTTTGGCATTGCACCCTGATTGTACTATTATTTCTGCACAGTGTCGCAAGTATAGCTGGGGCTAAAGTTTTTCAACATGCATGTAGCATATGTGCTGGAAAATGCAGATTTGGGTTGCATTCAAGAAGCATTTGGCTAAAAATGCAGGAAAAACATACCAGTGTTTCACATTTTGAAAAAGATTTTCTTTTAAGAGCAACAGGGTTCTCTGTTTCAATACTTGCTCTTTCAAGGGACATTCATTGCAGTTTGTTTTTAAATGGTTTTGTTGACGTTTAATGCCTTATAAAGGGGGAATAAAACCTGAAAATAAAATATGTTTCACTAGCTCTCCATTGAAACACTACATTTTGTTGTGGGGTTAAAAAAGATATTTTCAGTCAATTTAAAAGGAATGCTTTGACTGAAAATCGGGGGTTGGAGGCTTATCTTTCATTTCTTCCAAACCTATTTTATTTTCTTTTAATTTTTGGTTTAGACACTAAACCAGGAAATCCATTTAGCTCAGCGTGTAATCACAACAGGGAGTTGGCTCCATTATCCGCTTTCTAAAACCAAATAAAATGCACAATGCTTACTTGCTATTCTGCCTACTTACTACCATGTTTCCTCATAAGGAATATGCCCTGGAAAATACTATTTTGCCTTTCAAAAGCAAGGTGTATAAAGTAAAAATTATGTTTCCAGAGTTATGACTGCATAGAACAGGGGTATACCTAATCTTCAGCTAACTCTCCCATCTATTTCTTTTTAACTGAATCTGAAACACTAGCAGTCACTGAAGACCAGTATCCAAGGATGGTTGTGTTTTGAAGAAGACTGAAAGTGTCTTCCTGGCTGTGAAATAGGGGTAGAGAGTCCAGTTGCAGCTACCAGAACTTGGCCTGGGAGGGTTAACTTGATTAGTGGAACATCAAGACCATTACACAAAAGAGTTAATCGTTAACATCTCTGGAGTGAAGAACAGCGAGCCATTAAGGCAGCTGACTCCCTCAGATGTCTGAATAGTAATACAACAGCTGCTATACTGTGGAGCAAGAATCAAACTAGGTTGTTTCAGTTGTGGCCAGTAAAATCCACTTCGCTGCTTGACACATGCTCTCTAATTCGGTGGTGAGGGGAAGGGTCGATATTTGGGGGGGGAAAGGTATGTGCTATATGCAAAATAAAATATCGTATTATTTCTCTCTCTTCTTTCCTCTTTATTTCTATCCTCCTCATTTTTATAAATCATAGTCAAAAAAAACCATTTTTTTGTATAGTGAGTATTTTGAAATTTATTTTGGAGGTAAGTTATTCCCTTTTTAACAATTATTTGTCTGTCTGAGTTCTAGGAAAGGTGGCATGTATTTGTTTCTTAGGCTAGAGGCAGACACTCAAAAAGCCTGATCCTGAATTGATTCAGTCTTTTCAGATTAATCTAAACTCTAAAGCTTGACCCAATTTGGAGGTGGATAGATATTACCTTTTTATTCCAGAAACGCCAGCACATGCCTGGAGTGGCTCAGGCTAGAAACCAGGGAGTACTAGAGCAACCCTCTCTTCCCTTCTACAGCACTGATCTCAAGCAGGGGCATAGCCAAGCCCCCCAGGATGCTCTGATTAGCCCAGCATGGAATTGATAAGTGTTTATCACCCCTAACTCACTGTTTAACAAAGAAACAACAGAGGGACATTACCAGCTACCTGTCAGTTCTACCTTTGTCACAGCACAGACCAGAGCCAGCAGGTGGTCTGCAAGCTTACCCATACCTCTCAGCAAGGCAGAAGGCAGCAGGGAATTCCTGCTTAGCAGGGAGCAGCGGAGGAGAGGAGGGGAAGCAGCCTGCAGTCCCTGCTAGAGCTGCAGCCAGGGTGCAGAGGGGAGGAGCCAGCTCTGCTGTGGAGCAGAGAGCCCCACCCAGACCAGGGAGCATGCTGAATGCTGGGGGTGTCTGGTTTAATTTAAACCAGCAGGGGGTCTGAGACAGACATTGCATAAACCAGTTTGACCCGAATCAGTTAAGTCTGATACTACATTCAACCAATTACCTCTCAAACCAGTTTCAGCCATTTTCAAGCTGGTTTGTGTGTACCAAACATCTGTTCTGTTACAGATTTAAATCAGTTTCTGGTCACTTCATCCAGTTTATGTGTAATGTCTGTTTCTAATTTTAATGCATCAAAATGGTTTACCACCTTATCTATACCAGACTGTTCTCTTGCTCCCACCATAGACTATTTCAGTTTATTTTTCTTACTCATGGGTGAGATTATAGCACACCCAGTGCACCCGTGTGGCTAGGGACAGAAATTACACATAAACCAGTATAAGTTTCCATATCAGAAACTGGTTCAAATCTGTAACACAACAGAAGTTCAGTGACCATTAACTGTTTTCCCCATGGCCAAAACTAGTTTAAGATAAACCAGGATGGATGTAGTATCAGATTTAACTGATTAAGGTTAAATCAGTTTATTGAACTTCTGTCCAAGATCCCCTTCAGATTCAAGTTGATTCACAGTCCTTTAGCATCCCAGGATGCTTTGCATCTACTTTACAAAGCCCCCCTCACTGGTTGTCTACTCTAGTCAAGCAGGGAGGCATGCTCTATTGCCCCCTGGCTTCTGTCCTAGGCTACTGCCGGCACACGCCTGTATTTTCAGACTCAAAAGTGAATGTCTGTTCACTTTCTTATTGGTTTAATCTATGCAGTTTAAATTAACCTGTGAAGATTGAATCAATTTAGCGTTGGGCTTTTTGACAGTCTGTACACAGCCCATAAAAGGGCTTTTATCTTCCCCTGAACCTCTGTTACCTGCCTTCATGGCTGGACAAGAGTGGGTGAGGAAGAAAGTACTATATCTGGCTTTCTTACTGTATCTGGCACAGATTAGTAACCTCCCTCAACCTCTGGACTGAAAGGGGAATCTTGGAGTTTTCTTAAACCAAGGTAGGCACCTAAAGAAAGAAAAGGGAAAGGCAAAGGGAAATATGAATTCTTATTTTTTAAATGAAACAGTAACTTAATATGATAATTTAATATGGGAAATGGAATAGGAAAAGCAAGTAGGAAAAGAGATTAGGAAATGGTGGGGACAGGCCTATGATGGTGCTGTACACATAAATTAGAGCTGGGTATAAAAAAACAGATGCATATTTTGCAAATCCATTTCTATTTCACTAAATTTTAAAATGCTGGAAGGATGGGAAAGTTCAGCACTGTTGCTGACTGTTGTAGAAAACAGTGGGGCATGAGGACCCTGTCATTACCCTGAAAGGTCAGTCCTGCTAGGCTGCCCCTGAATACTGCAATATTGGGTGTTTCTTTGTTTCTCTTCTCATTCGCCTAATTGGAAAATAAAATGAAAAAGTCAACCTTCACTATGAACAGCACAGCCAACAATCAAAGAATTATATCCTTGGGAAACGTGCACCTGTGCACTAGGAACTGGACTGAAACAACCAACTCATTTCACACAGAACAGCTGACAGAGAAAGAGAGAGAGAGAGAGGGGGAGAGAGAGAGAGAGAGAGACTTTCTGGCCCCATTAGCCAGAGCCCAATTCAAATTGACAAGGCAGAGGAAAAAGGTTCAATTCCCTGCACATTTGCAGTAGTTCTTTTAATCTGCAGTCAGGATTTAATCATTACAGCTCATTCATGTTTGTTGCTCTGATCTGACTGGCTTCTCATTTGCTGAAATATTTCTGGTTTTCTGTGATTCCCAGAGCATATGCAGTATCCTAGTGGGGGTCACACCTGTGTTATACAAAAGAGATGGTTCCAGCCCACAAGAGTTCTACAGATGTGGGATTTCTGAGTGTGCCACTTTACTATTCTTTTTTTTTTTTTTTTGGTCTTCTTCCAATAATATCATTTCATAGTCAAGCTGCTATCTCCCAATAGGGTTTTTCTCCACTCTCCTCAACATCAGCAAATCCCTCTTTTGCCCCATCAAATTCCTGCCTCTTTGATTACTATTTTTGATGGGTGAGACCGTAGCTTACCCAGTGTAGGCAGTAAGAGGGTATGGATGTTGGCTAGACTCCTCTGTGCCACCTGCTTCTATCACAGTATGTAGCGTGGAAGGGAGAAGACCCTTCATGGATGTTGACTGAGTAGGTGAGCAGGGATAGGGTGGGAGGGAATAATATACAGTGTTGTATGTGGCACATATAAGATCTCGCTCTACAGACTCCCGAGTAAGAGGGGGACCAGGGATGAGATACGCACTCTGGCCTTTCCTTATATTTTATGGCAAAACCACAGTTGAGTTTTATGTGTTAATTTGAATTTGCACCAAGTGAGCCTCATGCCGTGATTTCCTGTCTACATCTCCAGCCTCTCTCTTGCTCTCTGTATTTTGTCTTTGTCCCCAGTGGTGTTTCCAGCACCTTCCAATTGGGTATCAGACGCTACTTTAATTTATGGGTTGTTTACAACCCCTCTTCCAGATCATTAATAAGGGGAATCACTACTTTTATACTTATAGTTTAAATAAATCAGGGTTACTTAGGATTCAGGTGGGAACCTGTAACAGGCAGAATAAAGAACAAAGACAGATCATTATATTTCATTTAAAATATACCCTTTTATAAGTGAGGTGGGAGTTTATTGCTGGGATACAGAGGGCAAAGGAAGATTATTATTCCATAGACCTGTCATTTTAAAATATGCCTGTCTAGCCTCCATGCAACACTGACACAGTTTTTCTTTGACAAGCAGTTGAGAGCTAGGGCACTTTTAAATATATGATAAATAGGAGTGATAATCAAATGGCTGATGTGTCCAATTGGTGGGTGATAACAACAAGGATGAGCAACCTGGGTTCAATTTGCTGCCCTGGCAAAAAATGAAGGAGATAGTGAGATTTCCTTACTGCCCAGGAACATTGTGAATATAAAATGGTGGACTGCAAGGTGCTCAGTTTCTGGGGTAATGGAGGGAACATGTATGTACCTTTGGCAGCTGATGACTAGTACTAGCTGCTTTCAAAAATGGGTAGTAAATTGAATGGTTCCATTGCTTTGGTTCATTATGGTAATTTCTAATGTCCCATGAGAAAACATGTTAGGTACTAAAGGGGTCTTTAGCCTTGCAGAGAGAGGCATTATGGAAACCAATGGCTAGTGTCAAAGATCAAAGTCTTTGATTTCAGATGCCAATGGCAAAGGGTCAGGGGCAAACAGGTCAGAGGCTAACACAACAAACTCTGCAATTGTAGTCTATCCCTCTGTATTAACAGTGCTGCATATACACACCCCTGTCTGTGCCTCATTTCAAATCACTTGAGCTCCCATACAAGACAGAAGCTAACCTTGGATTGTATACAGCTCAAGCGCTATGACGTTAAAAAATATACCCTACCTATGGTAATGAAATTAGCTCACTTTAATGAAGTTGTAAAATTAAATAATGTGCTATGCTCACCCTCCTGTGACCAAACAGGACCAGTACCTCACAAGCAAAAAATAACCCCCCTTTTCCTGAAACTTGAGCAAACAAAGAGAGTATGAGTGCCAACCTGTTAATTATTCATGCCTGGCGTGTAGTAATTGGCTACCTTACCAAGTATAACTTTGAAAGAACTTCCGTCCAAAGTGGAGAACTGTCAACACACACACCCAGGAGACACAGTTTGTAAATTGACCTCTTACAAACATCTCCCCGCCTCCAATCCTTATCTCGGCGTAACTCCGTCCTTGCCCGCTTGACTATCTCGCTCGTTATCTTTCTTATCAAGAGCTCTCCGTAATCTGCAGACTGCAACAGCTTGTGTGAATCACTCGGAATCTGTAACAAGCAAGTCTATTACCTACCCTGTAAATGCTGGGTAACATGATATCTGCATGCTGTAACTGAATAAATCAACTCCTCTGCCTATGCTGCACTACATCAGTAGCGTAAGTAAAATAAACTTTCTGTGTAACCATTACGCTTTAAATCATCTGACTCCTGCTCGCCATTAACACCCACCTGTCCGGTCATAAATCCTTCCTCGCGCCAAGCCAGTCGTGCCAACTCAGGCTTGCAGGTCAAGGGTACACCGGTCTTTGAAGCACGACAGCTGGAAGCTAAAGCCATAAAAATTGAAGCCTTTAGGCATTTTTATTTTTTTAATTTAACAATGAGGGGAGTTAACCACTGGGACAAACAACCAAGGCAAGTGCTAGCTTCTTTAGTTATTGAAATCCTCGAATCAAATTTAAACACCTTCCTAGAAGATATCCCTCAGTCAAACGCTGCACTCAGAACAAGTGTATGGCCTGTATTATGCAAGAGGCCAGATTAACTGATCTAATGGGCTATTTTGGCCTTAAACATGGAATATTTTCCTTGCCAGATCTGGGTTTATGTCCAGTCTTGACCCCTGCCCTTGTTTAACTTTAAACATGTACTTATGCAGGGAATTAGACTAACATTACTATTTTTACTAGTATTAAATTACTCATTTAGTAATACTTAATAGCTTATTACTAATGCATGTTTAGTATGCAAGTAGCATACGGGACTCAGTGGAACTGCCAGACTGATTAAAATTGATTCATAGAGTCCGAGGAGGCTGGGTTCCTTTCGATATAGCACTCTCAGATGCTGCGTAGGGTAGTCCTTCAAGCTGTCTTTCAAGAACAACCATCCAAGAGCCTTAGTTCCTGGCAAAAATAAAGCCCCTGAATGGGGCTAGGAGGCAAACTTAAATGTGGTGTAAAATTAAAAAGTCCAAGGATTTCTTTCTGGAATATTCCAGGACATTTTTTAACCCTCCATTCCTAGGGGGGAAAAAAATTAAATAGAGCTCAAAGCTACTCTTGGAGAGCACTAATGTATGGACAGTGGAAGAGAAAAAGGCTTGTCCTTCTTATGGGATTATGTAGAGAGTAGGCCTCTACCAAAACCGTTTCTGCAGGAATTTAGCCTTAATTTGTGTTTGTGTATTAGCATTTATACTAATGCCTAAGCTAAAGCCCTATACTTATGCTGCAAAAGATAATGTAATTGCTCAGTCCCTGCATGTACACCTTTCTATTGAATTCAAACAGAAAATTATAACCATGGCGCAAGATTCTGAAACTATCCTATGGTATTTAATAGAGATTAGCTATTTGGACAATTATAATGGGCGTTTAAAATTGTCTATAAGAAAAGGCAGAATTCTCTGGAATTGTTTTTAATTAAATACGTTCTCTAGAAATCTGGTAAATGACTATAAAAATATATTCTGTTACATCTTGGAGAACATTTCCACAAAAATTCATGTTCAGCAACAAGGATAGGAAGACTGGAATTAATGAAATCCTGGTGTCATTTACACCAATACAATTCCTCCAAATCTATCTATAAGTAGCAATGAAACTTACAGTTTAGGCCAACTGCATCAAAACAAACAAACTTAGTTCCTGAATCTCCCCAAGCTGAGCTAATGACTCTCAAGTGGACTGAAAAAAAAATCAGCATTTATTATACTGCTGTCCCTTGCTGATTTTCAGACCAAATGGTTTTAATGTCATTCACTTTCATTAACATTTAAATTAATACAGTGCACTTACTGCACCTGTTTAGCTGAGAAATAGCTTTCAAATTAGATCTTGACCTGTCAACAGAAAGTAAAGAAGCAGACAGCTACCAAAGGGTCTGTTAACATGGTCTCCCTCCAGCAGTACATGGAGTATAAGGGTCATATACTTAAAAGCTGATTAATGCAAAAATAATTCTCATATTAAAAGTCAGTAGATGAATGTTAGGAAAAGATGCCAAATAGTATGGGCAGACATCATTTACAGGTTAGTAAACTCACAGACTATATATCCTTGTGCATGTAGAAATAGTTCCTTGGACTAATGTAGCAGCGATGCAGCATAAACACAGACTTTTAATAATGCAGAACTCTGTGCTTTATTTAAATTTCACTAATAATGAGAAATGTAAAACAAAATGTTTTACAAGTAATGAGTTAGCTTGCTTACTAAAAAATTCCATTAAATATGCTACCAGATGCTTTGCTTGAATGAGAAGCAAGAAATGTGCAGGTCTTGATAACAGCGTAGGTTAGAAAGCATTGTGCCTTTTCTCTCTGGAAAATGCTATTTTTTCAAACAGAACTATAAAAATCAAAATATTTAAAAAAAAAAAATAGAACCTGTGTTTCAGAGGCCTTGTGCATTTTGTATTCTCCTGAAATATTTTTGGCTTGGAAAATTCTCTTCTCTTTATGTTAAATGATAGATTTCCCTTGAAAATCAGGCACTTTCCTCCAAAAAATATTTTTGTTTGCTAAACCAATTTTCCATTTAAAAGCGGTTTGATTGGGAAATATTTTCCAAGTGCCCTACATGATAGAATATTTAAATACTTCAGTGATAGTATATAGTGTATGATTTCAATATACCTGTATGTTTCAATATACCTTTTTTGCCATTTGGCTGCCAAGTGACAGGTATTAGGGCTGTGTGAAGTTTCAGTCTCTGATTTGATTCAGCAGAGATTTGGCCTGATTGAGTGGCTGAATCTACAAATCTGAATCGAATCAAAATCCCTTTAACCTCTCCGAATTCAATCAGAACCCTCCAAAACAATTCGGAGAGATTCAGAGATCTGGACATAGAGACAGCTTTAAATGTTTTTTCCACATACCTCTAGGTAGCAGGGGCTCACGATCACTGTGATGGTAGTACACACGGAGTGTCCCACAGACGCATGGGGGGCTCCCCAGTGTGCTCAGCAGGAGACCCGGAAGTGGATCAGAAGCATTTCTTGTCCACTTCTGGGTCTGCTGGGCAGTGTGCCAGGGGGCCCCTGTACCCTACCCAGCTCAGTGACTGGTGCCTTCTCAGTCTGGGCAGGGCACCTGGGGACCCCCTGCAGCCGATCGCTGAGCTGGCAGGGGTGCAGGGGGCCCCCTACCCGTGTACCCCCACCAGACCCAGAAGACCTGAACACTTCTGGGTTTGCTGCCAAGCACATGGAGGTCCCCCACCCCCGCACTCTTTTGGGATGCTCCATGTGCCCCAGCAGTGCAGCAATCAGGAGCCATACCTGCTATCTCAAGGTATGTGGAAAAATAAACTTTTAAAACTGCGCCTGTATCTGAATCACTGATTGGCCAAATCAGCATCGAATCTTCAGATTTGGATTGCACCAAATAGAATCATGGACAGCGATCTGAATCAATGGATCAAATCACTGTTCCCAGTTTGAGTGAAATCTGAATTGAATAGCCCATTTCGCACATCCCTAATAGGTATATTGTTTTTATTTTTTGAGACAATGTGAGGATTTTTCTGACCATGAGAAGTGGGTTCTGTGGCCACATTCTGATAGTTGAGAGGAATATGATTCTTAAAACTCATTAGGCCTAGTAAAGGAGCTAATTCCTTTACTGTATACTGGTTATAATCCAGCTTGTCTAAAATGCAGAGAATACATAGAGAAACAACTATACACACATTCACTTTTGCTTCAGGAAATGCAGCCATATGTCTGCAGTGACTCAGGCCAAAAAGGGAACAGGGTAGGGGAAAGGGAGCACTTGAGCACGGCTCTCTGGCACATACCCAGTATGGGATGTGTGTTTGCTTCCTCTTCCTGCTGCCCCCAACATCTCTAGGATTTGCAGTCTAGAATCACAGCAGCAGGACTCTCCAGCATTGCTCATCACCACTGTTCCTGCTTCCAGGTGCCTCTGGGATTTGTTGTCCAGTTCCAGCCAGCTGTAAGTTTCAGTAAGTTTAGCAGGGCAGGGCAGCTCTGTACTTGGGGGAAGGTGGGTTTAACTCCCTTCCCTGGTCCAAGACCCCGGCCAGGGTTTGCCGGCATGTGGGCAGTCCCTGCCTGATCTCCACCAACCCTTCTCTGCTGGAGCAGACAGCACAGCCCAGTCCAGAGCTGGAAAGCATGCTGGGATGCTTGGGGACGGTGATTTAATTTGAACCAGGAAAGAGTCTGGGACAGAAGTTTTATAAACTGATTTGACCCAAATCAGTTAAGTCTAATACTACATTCCACCAAACTTATCTTAAATCAGTTCCAGCCATTTTGAAACTGGTTTGTATGCACTGAGCTTCTCTTCTGTTACAAGTTTAAGCCAGTTTCTGATCACTTAAGCTGGTTTATGTGTAACTTCTGTCCCTAGCCATGGTCTTAAAAGCATCCTGACCTGTTGTAGCTTTTTTGAGATTTTTGCAACAGAACAACTGTTCCATTATTTTTCTGTAGTCAGAAATAAGTGAAAAGAATTGTCATTTTCCACTGGGTACCTCCAGTCTAATGAGGGATGTCTTGAGTTTATAAAGCTTAAGAACTACTGGTCTGAATAAGTGAATTTGGACTAAAGAGTGAAAAGTAAAGTTCAAAATCAGGCAAAATGAATAAAGGATGAGAGAAGGAAAATGGCCCAGAGAAGCAGAATATTGGTTACATCTGCCCAATAAATACACTAGGTGCCTCTGGTCAAAGAAATTACCTTAGAAGATAACATGCATCTGTATCACAAGCTTCTCCTCCAGCTAACGGCAAACTGGCCCACTGCTCCATTCTAAAATCTGTTATGGTCATTCAGAAAGATGTCTACACAATATGCACTAAGCACTCGTATATAATTAGGCAACAATATAAATGTGATATAAGAGTGGGTAGATCTATGAGCCTATTTGTATACAAGGGGATACATCTTAATCTTATTTTCTCATCAGATTCGAGAAAGATTAGGACTCTATACAATTCCTCATGTAAAAAAATGTAGCCTGTTCCCTAAATCTACATGCCTTAGAAAAAAGTAAAATTATACTTCTAATAATTAATTTTTTTCTCCCAATACATATAGTTAACAAAGAATAGGCAAGTACTTGAGATGAACTCCATTCTGATTTTCTTTTTTTCATTGAAAGCACTGACTAGGCTCTGCTTCTTCTCAGTATCCCTATATGAGGACAGTTTACCTGAAGGCAAGTATATGGCCACATAATTGGAGTAGTAAATTGATGACAATTAGCACATTAACTGTGAATAGCAGCAAGTGATAGTCTTAATTGACAATGCAGTGGTTACTAATTGATGTTAATGGCTCATAAGAGGAGGAAAAAAGTAACTAATCACAATTTTTACTGCGTTCTCTGCACATAAGCATTGCACAACATCCAAGTAGATCAAAATTCATTAGGGATATGTAAGAGGGTAGGCAGAATCTGGGACTTGCATAACTGACGATATACATAAGGCAAGAATTCAACACTTCATTGTAGATTTTCTACGTTATTGAGAGAAGTGTCATTTCATACTGTTTATTAAAACAAGTTAGAAATGGATATGATCTCATCTACTTAGGGCTACCACCAGTTTGTTCAATACTTCAATGATTCATAATCATCAGAGCTTCACTGAAATTATTTTGTCTATTTTTTGCTAGTTTCAGTAATTGAAAAAATATATATTCAGTAGTAGACAGGGAAATTCTTGTCTAGTACAAAATATGACTGTGCATGGGAGGAGAGATTTATAAAATATGGGGGACATTTAAAACTTAAAAACAGTACTAGTTTAATTATCATGAACAGATGGTAGCTTTGAACAGTATGACTTAAAGAACTTTTCATTTTCTTAATTATTTCAAACTATTCATGGAAATTAAGGCCTATGTTCATCAGATTTAGGAAGTTTTGCTTGAGTAAGGACTGAAAGATTAGGTGATTAATGTTCTTAAATATAACTTTCAACACTTTCAAGTATGTATTTCGCACATAAGGAAGTATTATGCTTTACCAGTAGATGTTAAGCAGTGATCTCATGTTATAGTAAAGCTTAGGAGGACATGAACACAACAGTTGTCTATAGGGATGTGACAGTTACCTAACAGTATTATGTTATGAAAGCATCTAGAGGTCTCCAATTGAGATCAGGGGCTTCATTGTGTTAGATGCTGTACAGGCACAGAAAAGAATATCCCAGCCTCGAAGAGCAAATGGTGCAATCAAGCACCAAATATTTTAGTACATGTACGTAATGCATTTTGCAATGGCTACTATTGAACGCATGGTCCATACATGATGGATCTGCCATTCATGCTTTTTTATTTTTAATTCTTAGTTCTTTCAATAGTATTTTAATATCAAGCACAAATAAAGATTATAAGACAAGCGGTGGCTCTAATGCATCTGGATGCTGCTTGCGTGTTACAATCTTCAAGGTATTCATCTCCACTGGAGTTTAAATGATAAAGGGCCTCCATAAATTTTAAAAAGAACTCAATTCTTTTTATATCCCTCTGTGACTGCTCATTACTTTGATTCAAATCATTGAGAGTATCTCTCTGCAGCCTTGACAGGGCTCCCCATGGCCAATCTTTAATATATGGAGCCTGATTCTCAACTCATGTAAATCAGTGGTGCCATTTGAAGTCCATGGATCTGTGTCAGTTTGTCAGCTGAAGATCTAGCCCATGGTTTTTAAGCTGTTGGTTACTTCTTACACAAACAGATCACCCCTTCTCTAATGTAGGATAATTCACCTTGAGATGAATTCATGAGGCAGAGAACCTTTATTTGTATTATACTGATTGTATTTTCTTTCTGTTAGTAGTTGAAAACAAATCTCTGCTTATATTCCAAGCAGCAAGAGAGAGACGTATCTGCAGCCAGTCTCCAGGGATGGGATACTTGCTTCCCTCCCTGCTCCAGAAAAGGGTTTCCGATGGTGCCCATGATGCAAGGACACTGTGACAGTTTCCCCTTTGCTCCCTAAAATCACTGCACCAAGACTTGGTGCTTGAATTTGGAACACGATGAGGGATTCTGCTTCATGGTGTCTAAAGAGTATATATGAAGAGAGAGGATTCAGAGAGAACTGTGCCAGGTGACAGGGAAATGTACACGAAATCAGACCACAAAACTTAAGACCCTGGGACATTTCCAACAGCCATTACTATAGAGGACTGGTGGAGTGGTTTCTGGGGTTTGCAAGGAGTCTAGGCTGAGCAGTTTTGTCCTTATGTTAAGCCAGTTTTCTGCTGAGTTCTTGTGGCCAAACAGAACCCCAAGAAATTGTGAACAGTAAGTCAGTATATTAAGGGAAACCAACATTTCTATTCCTGAGAAATGAAAGACAAATTTCTTTTGAAAACAATATCACAATAGCTAAGCGTGTCTACAGACATGTGGGGAGCCTGCTCTAATGTGACGTGCTCCAGCAGCCTTCTGCATAACGTGTATCAGTGTCCCTGTGCATCCCTGTGCTAAAAAAATGGCAGTGGTACACTTTGAAATAAAACCCATTCAATGTGCTCTGCCACCCGTTTTTCAGCATGGGGATGTGCAGGGACACTGGTCCATGTGACGTGCACGTGCTTTTAATTAGTGCGGCTTACTAATTAAAGTACCTGGCACTATGTCCCAAAGCATGTCCAAAAATGCACTAAAACGCCAAAGAACAGCTCTTTACAATAACTGTTATTTTGGTCTAAATAAAATAAATTCTTTCTGGAGCATTTTAATGTTATTTAAATTCCCAAGCAGAGATGGCTTTTTCAAGCTTTGGTGCCAAAGGTTCATAAGAACATTTGTCATCAGTAAATGCATTAATAATTTATTTTTCTTTTGGTAAGAACACTTATTCGTTAAGTGCCATTCAAAGATATACATCTGCTTGTAACCTCTATCTATGGTATATATTTCCAAATATAGATATTTTTTCTTAGATATCCAGAGTGCATAAAAAGTGATATCCAAGTGTTTCAATATAGGATGCTTTGCCTGAAAAAAACCCAAACGCGTTCATGGCATTTTCTGGAATTGAAAAGTACCAGACAAGTGGGTGGTTGGGGGAGAGAAAAACTAATGAGTGAAATGCATGGATTTGTAAAAATTGTCCAAAGATTGTAACTTTAATTAAAGCCATTGAGAGTTCTGGGTTTGAAAAGTGGGACCTGAAAAATACTCAGCTGCTGGCATAGTGTTACTCCCCTTCAGTCAGTGCCTACCTGTAGGAAGAGCTGAACAAGAGTGTTATCTATAGAAATCATGCATACAAGGACCAAAGGACAAAGAGTTCAATGCTTCTACCATGTGAGCTAAGAAAGATGCATAATACAAACTATGGGAAAAAGGAGCACAGAGAAAGGACTGCTTATGTATCTGCCTTGTGATAACACAAGTGGGAAGAAAATGAAAGCTCACAAGGCCATTGATGAAACAAATGATTGAGGCGCCTTTAGAGAAAATGTCAGGTAGGCCCTTGAAAGCGGTGATCAGGGAAATAAGAAATCTTGTTGATGTCTTTCTGTTGCATTTCATATTTTTACTCACAGGAGTGAAGGCTGAAAAGGGACATTTTATCTAACCCCTGTTTTCAATCACTAAAAACCTCAAAGCTGGGAGGGGAAGGATAGACTTTCCTAGCAATGAAAAAACAAAACAAAACTTGGCAGTGGATTTTTTTTTTTTTATATTTAATTTTCTAAACAAGTTTTGTTTTGTACAGTATTGATGGTGAATAATGGCGGAGCAGTTAATGCATCTTGCTACAGATCAGACATGAATATGGAAGGGAAGGGGAAGGTGAGGGAGGAGGAAGCCTTGGACCGCTAAACCAAGCAGCACTCACAAGTACAGCCCAGCCTAGACCGATGAGCAGAACATATACACAGGTAAGCAACAGGGGCCAGAGCAATGCTGTGATTAGGGGGCCAGTGCACACATCCACAGGAGGCCTCAAATGCCTCTACACAAACACTTGTAGTATGGGAAACAAGCAGAAGGAACTTACCCTCCTGGTAGCTGACACCAACCCAGACATAGTGGGGCTCACTGAAACGTGGTGGGACCCAAAACATTGCTGGGCAGTGAATATCAAGGGCTATAGCCTGTACAGGAGGGACAGAACAGGGAGGAAAGGTGGGGGTGTGGCGCTCTACATTAAGGAGGAATACACATCCTCCTCAGGTAGCACTGAGTCAGAGGAGGGGCACAGAGAAGTGCTCTGGGTTAGGATACAAGGCAGTTGAGTGGAAAGAGACTTAACAGTGGGGGTCTACTACAGACCTCCCAACCAAGGACAGGAGCTAGACGAGGAATTCTTAAGTCAGCTCATGGAGGTAGTTAGGTCAAAGGACGTAGTCATCATGGGGGACCTGAACTTTCCAGAATGGCTCATGTAGGCTCCTAGCCCAAATGCAGGACCTCCATCTAACCCACTTCAAGAGGGATGTGGACAACATGGAAAGGGTCCAGAGGAGGCCACTCGCATGGTCAGGGGGCAGCAGGGCAGGGCCTACAAGGAGAGGCTACGGGACCTGAACCTGTTCAGCCTACATAAGAGAAGGCTGAGGGGGATCTAGTGGCCTGTTACAAACTAGTCAGAGGGGTCCAGCAGGCATTAGGGGAGTCCCTGTTCCCCTGAGCACTACCAGGAATAATGGTCACAAGCTGGCAGAGGATAAATTCAGATTAGACATCAGGAGGCACTACTTCATGGTCAGGGTGGCTAGGATCTGGAACCAACTTCCAAGCGAAGTGGTGCTGGCTTCTACCCTGGGGGTCTTTAAGACAAGGCTTGACAATCACCTTGCTGGGGTCGTTTGACCCCAGTACTCTTTCCTGCCATGGCAGGGGGTCGGACTTGATGATCTGCTCAGGTCCCTTCTGACCCTACTAACTATAAAACTAACTATGAAACTATGAGCTATCCCCTATTCAACCTAGCTATAAAGGAGTACATTTGAGCTAAGGTATAAAAGGGCCATGTTTCACATTACCTTTAAACTAGCATACAGGCAGTTAAAATGGGAATATTTACCCATGAAATGGTCCTAACCCATCTTAAGTGCCTTCTAAATATTTTTAAGTTATACCACTTGGAACAAGGTTGATCTTTGGAATAGTTTTACCAGGCCATTCTGGGGTATTGTGTGAAGGCTCCAGGGAGTTAAAACACTACTTTCATTCCTCCAACATGCCACGCTGCACCATTCTAACACTTCTCACTCCTCTGCTCCATAGGTAAACTTGCAACCTTCCTGAACTCTACTGCTCAGGGAGTTGTGTTGGCCAACACCCTCTCCCACTCCCAGGGGGGGTGTGACCCTACCCACAGCACCCTGAGCAAGCACCCAGATTCAGTTCATCAGTTTTCCGTTGAACTTCCAGCCATGTGCAGCTCAACTCATCAAGTTGCTGCTTACTCTAGAACTGGAATGAAAACAGCCGCGGCAGTCAACCCTGTCTGCTACTACTGTTTCTGCTACTCTACTATTACCTACTACATCCATGGAGAGAATAAGCCAGAGAAACCAGGGAACCACAGAAACCACCAGGCAGTCTGAAACCCGAACCAAAGTTCAGGTGCTGAACCTAATCACCACCTGGTGTGAGGAGAAAATAGTTGCCACCACTGCCAGGAGCTCAAAGGGCACCAGGCAGAACCAGGTGGTCTACTAGGACATTGCAGGGCAGCTGGATGCTTGGGAGTACCAGCAGAGCTGGGTTCAAATATAGGCCAAGGTCAAGGCACATCATTTCCACAAACAGGGTCTCTGGAGCAGCAAGGAGCCGGCCCAGATCTTTGAGGAGAATTATTCTGTATCTCCTCACCATACAGTTGGGGTGCCTGTGAGCATGGCCAGGACAGTAATGACACTGAAGCCACCCACCCTGTAGCACTTACCAGATGATGAAGTGGCCAGAGAGGAGCAGGAAGATCCCTTTCTGAGGAGATTTGTCAAATTTTGACCCTCATCATAGTGAACCCAGCCCTGGGTGACATGGACAATGGAGAGGCCACAGAGGTGAACTTCATTGACCAGAATGCAGAAACCCTGCATCAAAAATGATTAGGCAAATCACTCCTTGCATTGCTGTTTATGGGAATTGGCCTGCCTTAACTATCTTTGGCTTATGTACTACTTAGGCACAGGACAGGACTCAGACATTTTTAATCAGTAAAGTTACAAGCCTCCAGGCTGGCAAGCTTTATGCATGGTTAAAATCTGTGCAGCCTGTGTCTTGTAACCCATAAAATCAGAACCAAGAATAGGAACATAAAAAGGCTAGATTTTCAATTGGTGTCACTTGTGATTCAGTGTAGCTGTACCTATTTAGACTAGCTGAGGATGTTGCCCATGCATTTGAAGACATTCCAGAACTTCAGTTTAAAAATGAAGCTTTAAATTTGATGCATTTTGGACCTGCTTCCAACAAAGTCAGTGATAAAATTATCATTTATAACAGCTGGAGTCACAAATGTAGGCTCTCCACAATGTAGGCTCCAAAGCAGCAACTGGTTAGAGGAAAAGACATCATTTGAAAATAGAAAACCTCAGAGTACATTACAATTCTGAAAGCATTATGATGATCATGGTATATGCCTATTAAAAATAGGCACTAAAATGATTGAAATATGTATCCCATTCATCAGCTCAGCAATGACTATATTCAGCTGCCTTTGACTAGTTGCAACCATGGCACTGTATTTTCTTAGATATTTTGGTCCCTAATTTATTCATTGGCATTGATTACACTGAAAATTATTTGAAAAGTTAAAAAAGAAAAATCTTGAGTTCACTTCCTTGAGTTTCATGATACTTTACCACTTCTACAAGCCAAACTAATTATGATATTGATTGCAGAGAAAGAGCAGCATTAAACATTTCTTAATTCAAGCAACATCTTTGTTATATATACTCACATTTTAATTTTCTAGCTCTAGTGAATAATTACGATTCTTTGCAGATACAGTACAGTCCTCATATATAATACATAGATTACATCCTCTTGCCATTTTTCACAGGTGCCTGGCTATTATGTAGTTTAGCATTCATTCATAGTGCCTAATAGAGATCTTTATATGGTAACTGGCTTCCCTTCTTGAATATTTATAGCTTTTATGAGACATTAATCGGTAGACCTAACAAGAGTTTCTGAGGAAATACTGGGAAATACTACTTTATAACATCATTAATATACTGTTCATTGATAGTAATGGCCATAAATGTCTTCTAATTGCTGTACTCATACACTGTCTAAGCTTTGTATTGATAGGGAAACATAGTTATTCATAGTTTTGGAGGCCTCTCTACTTTAGAAAGTCTTCAGGGAAACATTTTCCTGCCATTTTCAGCTTAGAGATTAAGAGCTAAAATTGAGGTATCTGTGTCTAGGATTAGTTGCAAGTTGAAAGCAAGGTGACAAATACTTGACAGAACTACACAACCTATATTGTTTTACGTAAAGAATATTTGCTAATTATTGAACAAAACAAGATTAAGTTGGGCTCATACGGTGATAAAAGTCAGTCCTGAGAGAACAAGTAACAATGAGAGGACAACTGAATCTTATATGGAAAATGTAAGTGTTTCTTTATAATAATGACTTACAATAAGGGGGTTGCAGAGAGCCATTCTGCGAAGAATGCTCAATGGGAGATAGAAATGCCATCCACTGTAGAATTGCATGCAACTGTGAGATAAAACTGGTAGATAATATTTGTTATGGATTTCAAAAAGGCAGAGCTGCTTATCAGAGATACCCTGGGGCTGAAAGACAATATCTGCCTAACCTGGTAACTCTTTTAAGTAATGGGCTAAGAGAAACACAAGAAACAGTCATGTTTTCATACTCTCTATACACATCTGTTTCCAGTAGAGGAAAACAGAAGGTGAGTACATGTTCTTGAGGTACACTTTGTGTGGACTTACCTCTAGGAATGGCTTTTCCTCAATATGGTATTTAGATAAAATGGTATTTTGTAGTAAACCAAATATTTTGCCTTCCAAAAATACTGTAATGAATGACAGCAGTGAATGCAGAATTAGGTGCTATGGAATATATTTCTAGAGAAGAGCTTGGCTCTAGAAATACCTGGCCATCCATATTCTGACTGTAAATGCATCATGAAGTCCCAGGTAAGACTTGATGTTTGTATAGAATTGTAATAAGCATTAATTAAACAGAAAGGAAGTGACAAATAATTCCATTCAGAGGGTCTAGGGTAATCAAATGTCCTTTTTGTGACTTGTTATCAAGAACATAAGTTAGATAGGCCTATAGCGTGATGCTGAGCAGATAAGATCTGAATCAAAACCAATTAAAATTAATGGGAAAAATTATGTAGCTTCAATGGGGCTTGCAAAGGGCTCACAGTTGAATGATTAGACAACCAGGAATGGCCAGAAAAGCTAGGTTTCTGCTGTTGCTGAAGCAGTAAATACTTTACTGGGGCAGCATGACGACATTGAAGTGATCAAATTCTTTTTCAGTACAATCTGGATAAATCAGTGATAAATAGGTTGTGGACAGAGGTGTAGCTGCTAATATGATCAAATGTACCTCTTAAATTTACCAAATCATTTCTAAGAGTCAGAGTCTGACTTTTTAATTTAGTCGATATTTGCCATTTATAGCCCATGTCCTTTATTATCCAACTTTCATCTTGCTGCCCTCTGATCACAAAGACACAAAGATGACAAATACATTGTAGGCTGAGGAGTTATTACTGTTCCTTGTATTGTGTATCACTACTGGGTGCTCCATTTAAGCTTTGGTGGGGGAAAACAGCATGGAGATATTCCACATGTACTTTTACTTAAGCCCACTAATGCAGCCCTCTCTTTCATGCAAAACACCTACTGCTGGTACAAGACTTCTCTCCTCAGCAACTCCTGGCATCTGGAGCAGCCTTTCTGCAACTTCTATGCTTCACCAGTTCCATCTATTTTTATATCTTATCTCTTTTCCCTTGACTATCTGTTTTAATTTCTCTCCATCTGCTTTTTATATTAACTTTATAACTCCATATAACATTTCTGATGCAGTTTGCATGAAAAACACCAGCTTCACAAAATAACATTAACTAAGCTACATAGACATTTTTCCTGTTGAAGGCTAAATCCTCAGCTGATGTATGCTTGTGCAGTTCCATTGACAGCATTTTATAGCAGCAAAAGATCCAATCATTTTAATGCTGATATCACAATATCATCACTAAAATCAAGGTTCCAGTGGGCTAGGCACTGAACAATGTACATAAAATTAAAAAAGAAGTCTGAAGTCCAATTGTAAATGTATACATAAAAGCTATGGTGACAGATATGGTTTAAGAAGATTCATAGAGCACTTTTAATTCACCTGAAACAGAACTTCAAGGAGAACATAGATCAGCAGCTAACTAATTTGCTTATTCTGGGCTTCTGTGTGTGCTGCATTCCCTGATTCAGACAAAAATCCTAGTTAATGAAAGTCTGAGTCTGGGTATGCAGCATCAAGTCTTTTATCTACTTTAATCTGGTGCAGCATGCTTTATAGATTTTAATATTGCATGAGTGAGCTCCTCCTTCCTCCAGATAAAATCTACATCGTTCCATTTACTAAAAAAATAATGCATACCAACAATACGTAGAAACAGGTTCCAATCTTGATGTGTGATGTTGTTGGGAGGTCATGCTAACATAAATCATGAACAAGCATCTCAGCCTGACCTTCTCCTCGTTGTCCAGTCGCTTACATAATGAACTTGTCAGGAAATACAAACCAAGGTGGACACTGACCTGGCAGAATTTTGGAGGCAGCAACGTGCGCTAGCACTTGGCCAGTCTTTGGCTACTCTGGCTGAGCACCCAGCAAGCCCTGCCCCTGAGCTGTCACAAAGCTCAGCCAGCACAGACCCTCCCCCTAGCCCTGCCTCCGGCCCCCGGTCAGCTGCAGGTAGAAAGCGGGGAGGGGGGGAAGGGGGGCATCTCACCTCTGCACAAACCCTGGGATCTGCCCATGCCCAGCATCCAAACGGGGTTCTCAGCTGCTCCTGACAGTCTTCAGCACCCCGGGGAGCCCACAGGGCTTGCTGGCAAGTGTGTAGGAGTGCCTCCAACAGTGGCGTACCAAGGGTCCCTGGTGCCCAGGTGCTAACACCTGCGCTTTTGTGCCCCCCCCCGTGACGATCCAAGGAGAGTGTGGGGCCCAAGGCAAATCAGCCTGTGCAGGGTCCTGCCTTCCACCCCACCCCACGGCATATCCGCAGAGAAACTAGTGTGGCATACCAGCCGTAGGGGAGAGGTGGTGGGCAGAATTTCTAGCTGGAATGATTGAAAAAGCCTACGACCTGCCAGGTGGGTACGAGGGCCACAAACAAAATGTGGGAGGTGCCCTGGCCTCTCCAGCTGGTGTTCCCCCTGCCCAGGTCAGCACCTGGGTGCATGCCCCCCCGCCAAACCTCATCAGTATGCCTCTGGCCTCCAACTTGCAGGCTTCAGTTAGTGCAGGGAGACTGCATGCCCCGCCCCACCAACGCATGAACATGTCTTCTGTTCACTACCAGTCTAACCTAGGCTGCTTCCAGAAACCCACTTAGGTTAGATCACTTGCACCTTGGGCTTTCTGAATGCCTGTACCTGGTCTCAGTGTTCCTATTTGCATCACACTCGTATTGTTTTCACTGTAAATTAAGACAGATAATCTTAGGGCCTGTTACACTTTATGCTGTAAGATGAACAAATGTTAATCATCTTAGTGGAGCAGTCACACCGTAAGGGGGAAAACCATCTCTGATTGTCCTTCACCTGCACAAATGTATCTTGCCACTGGAGGCTTTGGGAGCAAGGAAAGGACTAGGACTGGGTAGCAGTATTTTATTGACAATGGGCTACTCACTCTGATTAAAATACGACAACTAAGTCTTGTTGGAATATTTACAATGAATCAGGCCTATAAATTAGGGAGGCAGTACTTCCTGCCACTGCTTGGACCTGTTCACTGCAGGACTCACCCCTTGCCCGCATGCCTGGGGGGCCATGTGCTGTACCCAGCCTTGCTGCAGCTTGGCATCCCTGCTTGCCCTGACTTAGGAATGGCCACATTCTCCTGGGATGGTGGAGGACTTCAACTTGGGCAGAACAACTCTGGAGAGTAATCACGCCTTAATGGAACAGGAGCACAATTAGGCAGATTAGAAATAATCCTGCCCTGAAGTGGCATAACTTAAAGCCAAATAATTGTGCTTTAAGTCACTCAAAATGTGTTAGCATGCAGCCAGTCCAGAGGTTAAGAGATCAAAAACTACCTCAATTAATGTGTAGCAAGGTCCTTATTGTGGTGAGATCTTAACCTTCAAAAGCAAAATCCTGAAGCAAATTTAAGTGAACTCAGAATTGCCCATCCATAAAAAACTATTAAAGTATATTTTTAGAAATTGAAGAGAACTTAAGGTTTAACATGATTATTCTGTACCTGTTTTTGGACATATCAAGGTCAACCAGAAACAAGTTTCTTCAACTTCTCTCCATTAGGCTTCTTCAGTCAGGTTTCTATTTCTACTCCACTAATGCCTAACTGGGCCTCTTCCTTTCCAAAAGAGTTTAGAGGGTAGCTCTGTTTGGTGGGCTATGTGTCCTGTGATTCAAAGTTGTCCAACTCACTTGGTTAACAGACAGTGATTTTTGAATTCCAGCAAATATTGGAGACAAGTAAACTAGTAAACTGATTTTTTTTAATAAGGAAAGAGCTGTGAGAGTGGGGCTTCAAGACTTCCTGGTAAAGACAAGGAATGAGAATAAAGTAAGTAATTCTAGAAATGGAAGAGAATACTCCTAAGGGAAAGCACTATTTTGACTGAGGCCGTCTTGTACCCTCCTTACATATTTCCTTGATGATCATGACTACAACTATACTCCACTTCTTTCTTAGGCATTTTTTAAAATCAAGCTTCAGTAGAAGTAGAAACAAAGGGACATAAAGACTTAGATTTACCATTTGGCCACCTTTCCACTGTCTCCTGAGACCTGAGGACCTAGGATTTCCCTTCTCTCCCTTTTTATTTTTTAGTGTTATCCCTTCTTACATAGCCTTCCAAAACTTCATCTTGGACCCCATTTTTCCAGTGAGGCAGTTAACAGCAAGTCCTAAATTTGATGATGGTACCAGTTGGCTAAATCTCAAAGTGACTAATAAGGCTGTTCCCATATTTCTCCAAGCATGGCTCAAGTAAGACTCACCAGAGACCAAAGTTACATTTTCTATCTTTGCTTGCTATTTCTGCCCCCTTTAGTGTACATTTATCTTGTTTTCATCTTCATGGAAATGTTTTGAGCTTCGCAAAAGCAGCTGCAGACCACATAAAAACTCACGTAATTTCTTTTTACCCCAAAAGGGGACACTTAATATTTTGTTAAACATCAATTCAGATGGTTGACCAGAAGAAACAATTTAAAATTGTGTGTGTGTGTGCGCGTGCATGCGCGCATGGTTAAAAGGAAGAGATTTTGTGTTTTGTTTTAAAATTTCAGCTGTTTTAACTGCTTTTCCCCTCCTCTGTTTCTGACCATTAATAAAACATGGAAAGATTGTTAAAGATTGTGTTTGTTATAATGGAAGTAAATCAGCAATTACCTTCCATGAAAACTTGAACCATGCTCAACTGTTTAATGTTTTAACCGTGAACAAGGGTTGCATAGGCATGTTATCCTTTATTGGCCCAGAGAAATATCCTTCTCATCAGATGCCAGATTCCACACTCAAGCTCCCTGATCATTCAGTCTTTTGGAGGCCTACCTAGATGGCAGTTTTGCCTTGATTTGGCAAGCAACTTAAACACAATGTTTCACAATGCTATATTGCCGTTAGAATGGGAATAAACAAAGGCTTAAACTGAGGCATATGCTGAAGCACCTTGCTGAATTAGGTTATCTGGAGTAAGATATTTTTATACTACTATTAGCAATTAAAACTTTATTTTCCAGAACATCTTTTCTGCTCCATAATACTTTGATGTAGGGAAACAAAGTAAATTGGGGTAGGGGGTGAGGGGGAGGAGTAAACACCCTTTGTAAAAGGGTGTTTGTATTGTCTACAACAGTACCTTCCTACATTGTGTCACTATTCTTCACTATGAATAAAATGATATTTAGCACCATAATATTCCTTAGTTTTCATCTCACATTCTCCGTACACCTGGTTTTATAATCTGTTGTCATGGAAATCAGAGAGATGTCAAAAACACTGCACTATGGCTTAATTGTATGATCACACCAGGGAAAGAAAGTATTATGCAGGAAAATGAGTGAAACGTTTTTCAGGTGAAAGCAAGAGAAATAAATAATGGCCTTACAGTGAAAAAAAAAAAAAGAAAAGAAAAGAAAAGAAAAGAAAAAAGAAAAAAAAGAAAATAAACAGGTTCCATATGTGTGGCTACCCTCATTGGTATGATTGAAAAAGACAATTTGCAAGTATTGATTGTTTTTGCATACTGTTCTATGCTTCAAAAGTTAACAAGTATTTCTGAGCCTTGATATATATCAGAATTAAGACTGCCCCATTTAAAATGCTAACCTCATAGTAATGAGTGCATTAACAGTCTTAGATAGACTGTGAGACTATAGGACTATCACCACATGAACTGTTCCTACAATTAGATTTTTACAGTTATTCATTGCTCATGAACCTAGCAAATGGCACAAGATGTTTCTTATAAATGTAAAACTATCTGATCATTAACATCATAATATGAACAAAAGGAATAAAGCCAAATGGAAGTTCATCAAAGTCCTGCATGGTGGGCAGACTTTCAATTATTAAAAGAAAGGACATTAAGTCCTCATTTGCATCCAAGGAACCCTATTGAGGCCGAACAGGCTCTAAGTCATTACAAAATGTATCTGAGAATCCACATTTTGCTCTAGATTTGTGCCCCATCAATATATTTTTGTATCTTAAGTAGGAATTGGGTGAAAATAAATATGGCCTCAACATATTCAGGTGAGTTCACATGAGCAAATAGGGCCAATATTAATACAAGACTGTGGCAGGGTACCTTTGGTGGAGGGGGAACATCACCCAGCTGGAGCTCCTGCTGACATAACTTGGAGGTCCAGGGCAGGAAGTATGGGGATAGAGAAGGTTCCTGGTCCTGGGGCATGACATAAAACTATACCCTTCTAGAGCAGGATGGTGTGGTGGGGATGCTTGTGGCAGGGTAGTCCCTAGGAAATGCCATACCAGTTGTCTCTCTAGTGAAAGGTGATTATGGGGCACCTTATAGCTTCAGCCCCCACAAACTGGTGGGTAACTCTGTAGCAAGAACAGGTTAAGGGTCTAGGAATGTCAACAGACACCTGAGTCCCACAGGGTGTAAGACTCTGTGGCCCCAGTGAAGGGGCAGAATAGGGGCCCCAGTAAAGGGGTGTAGAGTGCATACTAGTCTGTGCAGAGTAGGGTTGCAGAAGTGACCTGAAGGGCTGTGCATGATAGTGCAGAGTATGGTCTACATAAGTGGGCCTATAAGACTGCACAGAGTAGGGCTTGTGTGGCATAGAGTAGGGCTTGTGTGGCCTGCAGGACTGCGCACAGGCCAGCCCTAAGTCTTCGATAATACAAGTGGAGGCCCTAGTGAAAGGGGCATAAATTGGAGGTCCTAGAAAGGGCATAAGTTGGAGGCCCTAGTGAAAGGCCAGGAGGCCTAGATGCAGAGTAAGCCTGAAGCAGTGTATACCTTGAATGCCATCTGCAAGGTATGGGACACAGTATAGGGAAGGTTGGAGCCATGTATGATGCTACAGGCATCGGGGCGTTTAATGGTTAGCCTTTCATATTTTACATCAGTTAATTATACATCAAGACTTGGCAGGCTAGACAGGACAGACTGCCCTAGACAGGTGGGCAGGCAGCATTATGGCCAGCCTCATGACACCCCCTGTCACAAAGACACAGGAAACTACAAGGAGTGCTGATAGTTCAGTGGGTAGTGTTCTTTCCTCTGAGACTGTACTGAAACAATGCCCAGGTACAAAATTAAGGCATGCTAGACTGTTAGAGAACCATCCTGAATTATAAAACTAATATTTCTAATCATCTTTGGTCACTAAAGATGGCCTTTTGCAGAAGATTGTTAGTCCTGTGCATCCAACGCACTGAAACAGTTAGCAAACTACATTTGACTGCACTGTATCAGATGAATCGATATTGTTTCAGTAAAAAATTACAGAGAAAAGTTGTTTGTCCCTATGCTAGGGGCCCATGCATATCATTAGCAAGAAGTGGATTTACAATGCCAACTACTTTACAGTAACTGCCCATGGGCATACACTCACCCCCATAACAAATGTAAGATAAAGCACAGCAAAACCCAACAGAACAGAGATACACTACTGTGGATTAGTTTCTATATCCTCTAGGGTAGGAGCACACATAGACAGTAACTATGGAGTAGATGAAATACAGTAAATTCCCACCTTGCGGTAAATTGTTTGTGCCCCCATGCCCTTATTTGTAGAGGGGATTAATCAAAGGAGGATGTTTAAAATCCAAGTCTACTTTGGAAAGTGAATATACAAAGCATGCCATATCTTTATTGTGCAGTTCTGCCCCTTGTGTGAGTTCAGAAAAACATAGCCTTATCCTAAATAATATGTAATAAATAATGTATTTGTATTACGTCATAATGCAGATTAACCTTTTTATGAAAAAAAGAGCCGGAGGGTATTCCTACTTTGGCATCGTCACCGGAACTCCTTCCTAAGGCCCCCACCCAGTTTTTTGCATAGTCACAGGCAATTTGTCCTACTAGATTTTTATTGATACCCTCTAAAGAGGAAAGAACCTGACTTGGCTCTCCCAGCCTAGAATTGCAGGCATAACAGTTAAAAAGGAAGCCCTTTCCTTCTAAGTGAGAGGCACTGCATACAGAACTCACTGAAACACCATCAACACGTATCTCCTTGAATAAAGAATATTGTTTTACAATAGAGCACCAGTTTGAACTTAATTTGGACTGTAAAATAGCATTAAAATTTAAGAATTGTTTAATTGCTCATCATATTGATGCCTACTCTATCAAGGGTTAATAGCAAATGTTATCAAATTCAGAGGGTTTGTATTAACATGGTGAAAGTCACCAACCTCTCACTCCTGCCAGCTATGACAGCTAACAATAAGAAAGCTACCCCCTGCCTACCAGTATTTATAGTGTTTTAAAACAAAGTATTGTAACTACTCAGCAGTAATTGGTATTCTGACCACCAGTTTATAGCCTGAGTGGTAAAATTAACTCATGTCACTCATGTTTAAATTACTTCATTCCATCAAGTCATAAAGATGAATATTTTTTTAGTAAGTTATTTAAGTAAGTATTTGAGTAAGTAATTTAAACCCCTCTGTTTTATTGATGATAGGCTACTCACTCTGATTAAAATACTACAACTAAGTCTTGCTGGAACATTTAAAACTCAGTTCATCAGAGGGAAGCAAGTTAGTGCAAAGACAAAACAATGTTATGCCCAGGGCTTCAGTGGTATCTGAAGCAGCAGTGGCACCTGGGCATCTGATAGTGGCAGCAGAAGCAGTTGCTATTTTTGCACCTCTCCTCAGCCCCCCATATCCCCCTCCGGCCCCCCATCAATGCCAGGAGCTGGTGCCCTGCTTTCCCTCCCTTAGTTATGCTAATAAGCAAGCGTCCCTGTGGTGGTAACCTTGGTTCGTGGGTGGACAAATTAATAGATAACAGAGTGCCTTTTGGAATAGAACCATGATACCTACTCCAGTCATTTCTTTCCATACATAACTTCACAACTATCATGTCAGTATTATTGTTAATAACCATAATAAAGTTGTAGGGGAAAAATGTAAAGGTCTCTAACTTCCTTCATTTAGAGTTGGGTTATGTTGAGTATCTTTATAAGTTGTATACTTCCCTGTGAATAGCTCATTGGAATCAAAGACACGACTTATGTATGAGCGGCGGATTCAATATAAACAACAAAATGGCAACATCCGTAATATTAGCTCACATATTTCCTCCATCTCAGTTGCTGACTGCTCACCAGCTGGTTTAAAAAAATTCTCCATTAGCTCTGCATTGTTATAAACATATTGGCAGTATTACCACAGGCTAGTCCCAATTTACTTCTGGATAATTAAAGTATCCTATTACTAACTGTGTCTTGTTGCTTGTTCCATTTCCTCATATAGTGTGCTGTGGTCATGTTCATTTCACCCTAGAGGTCTTTAGCAGATTCCTATAATTACTTCTCTACATCTCTTTTTCATTCATTCCAGCTGATATTATCTCTGAACATTAGTTCCATTTGCTAAATCTGTTCTTGCTTTATTAACTTTAATCAAACTAATATATTTTGCAGAAATGAAGGGTGGTCTAGGACTCCCGTACCTGATGTGGCCCTCCTCCCATGGGTAAACACCCTTCTTGAAACAGTGACACTAGTTAATTTCAGGATGTAATTTAGCTGCCATAATTTCAATTACTGACTAGTTACCATTGATTCCCTTTAGAAGTACACTGGTACTGTGAGGTACCACTAGAAAAAAAATTCCATGTATTTCAGCTTGAAAGAACCATTTGCTCTGGCCATGCTATAATGTTTGCTTTCTACAAAGTTCTGTGCAAAAGAAATTCAAAATGGACAAAGGGGTACATGGATGTGTGGTTACACCTAGAGAGGTAGTTCTTTTCATGGTGTTTGTTTCTGAAAAAAAATGTAAAAGACACCCAGGCACTCTGCTGTGGAGTGTAATACAAAAATATGAATTGTCAAGTGTTCGTTATTACCAAGGAAAAATCTTCCAATAGAAAAAGTATGACTTTTCAGGGGGAAATCTTTCTTCACTAATGTCAGCCTAACAATGAGATCCCTAAATATCACTTTGACTTTTGCTCGTCTGACTGTATATAAATACACTTTAATAGCCAAGGTCTGTTCTCACTGAAATAAATGGAAGTTTTGCCATTGACATCAATAGGACTCGAAGTGAAGTGAAGAATCTCAGTGGGGAAGGGTGAAGAACAAGAGTGAGCCCAGAGCCCTGCTTATGCAATGTAACTACGTGATAGAAGTACCTTCCATACTAGTATAACAAGGACCATGACCACTTCCACTAATAGGCATAATACTTGAATTAGGAAGAGAGAATCAGAAGGCATCTTCTGGGTCCTTGAGTTCAGTCTCTTGCTTTCACAGGCTATCATTTGTTCAAAGAATCTGTAAGGTAATCCATTCTCACCTTTATGTGTATAAAAATCACAGCCCACCCAGTGTAAAACAATACCCCACACTATCACAGGAACAGCAGGGAAGACAAGGGTAGTGGCACTTCCATGGCAGGGAATTTAAGCACTGATCCAGCCTTAAACCACTTGCTAACTGGATTACTTTTATTAAGAGCTGGCTAGCATGGGACAGGGTAGAGCTGAACAAATGCACAGACTTTGTTCTGGCCCTTTGCACATGGGTACATTTCATCCATTCTATATTTTTATAATTATATGGAAAGGCAATGTAAAGGGGATGTCCTGGGTCATGCTATCATAAAGAAAAATGTAAGTGCACAGGTATTTACGTTTGCCTTTGCACTAGTATTTTTAAACTTATTATAAAATCATAAGTAATCCACACAGTCAACAGTGATAATGCATTCCTAGATTAGGAATTGTATTCTGCAGCTGCCAGTTAAAACTGAAGTCTTGTAAAATAGAATAGAGGCAAAGCAGCACACTGCAGAATGAGTTAGCCTGACAACCAAGAACTGAGATTTACATAGGTGTGTCATTAGAATTATATATTATGAGGATCTTAATCAGCAAACTGACTAATGGGCTGCCATGGCAACCTTAAACAATTATGCCTCTTATTTAATTTGAAATATCAGATTATTTCACTCAGTGTTTTGCTAGAAGGATGCGTCAGGATTTCTTTGGAACTTTTAATTTGTATTGGAGAAAGCTAATTCTATTTTGATTCATGATTTTGGTTTCTTATGCTTTAAAATCAGCATGATCCTGGAAAACCACCAAGACAATTCACTAAGCCTACGGACAAACATTACACATAAATGGGTTTAAGTGATCAGAAACTGGTTTAAACTTGTAACAGAATGGTTGTTCAGTGTATATAAACCAGTTTGAAATGGCTGACACTGGTTTGAGATAAATCTGGTTGAAAGTAGTATCAGACTGAACTGATTTGGGTCAAACTGGTTTATTCAATGTCTGTCCCAGACCCCTTGATGGCTTAAGATAAATCAGACTCCCCCAGCATCACAGCATGCTCTCTGGGCTCTGCAGCAGGACTGGCCCCTCCCCTCTTCTCCCTGGCTGCAGCTCCAGAGACTGTGGGCTGCTTCCCCACTCCTCCTCACCACTCCCTGCTAAGCAGGAATTCCCACCTTCCCTCCCCTCCCCACTGCCTTGCAGAGAGGTGTCTGTGCATTAGCTAGCAGACCACATGCTGGCTACAGTTTGTGCTGAATCAACATGTAGAATCAACAGGCAGAATTGACAGGCAGCTGGTAATGTCCTTTTGTTGCTTTCTTAATAGGGTGATAAACACTGAGTTAGGGGTGATAAACATTGTTATTAATTCCCTGCTGGGCTAATCAGAGCATCCTGCTGGGGCCTGGCTGTGCCCCACCCTCCCCCAGCTCAGTACTGTGGAAGGAAGGGAGGGCTACTTTAGAGCCCCTCCCCCCACCCCCACCTTCTAGCCTGAGCCAATGCAGGCGTGTGCCTGCATTTCTGGGATGTCTGTATGGTTACAAAGTGATTTAGCCTAGCCAGGTTAGACTAACCTACAAAGATTGAATCAATTCAGGCTCAGGTTTTTTGAATGTTTGTCCCCAGCCTAAGAGAATGGCATAAAAATCCAGAAATCTGACACTCCATCTCAGTTTATGCTTAGAAGCTGTGGCCATGAAGAGATAACACCAGTCTTGGCACAACTAAGTGGATCAAGTTTCGTTTCCTTTTTTGTTTTTAATTCAGGTATGGATGTAATTGTTTTGTGCGTGTAATATCTTTTATCAGTCGTTGAGATAACATTAAACAATCTTTTCAAAGAAGGGTATTCTCCATCAGGTCACCTGTGGAGATCACTTCTGCTCCTAACTGACAGATATTTTCTTGCTTGCACGTGCTGGAATCTGGCAATGACTTCTTCTGTGGCTAGTTCTGTCACTACAGAACATCAGGGGAAATCTTAAAATGCAATGGGGCAGGTAAGATGTGAAAGTTTAGGCAAACTGGGAAGATGATCATCTAAATCATAGAACTTGTTAACCTATGGATAACATTAACTCAATTAGACACGTGCTAAGTATATAGATACTGTACTGTTGGACAAAGATCCAGCCCAAACACTATTCTGCCAATATCTGCATTTAGGATACAATTGAGGCACAATTTGGCCTATTATAACAACTTTTTTTGCGGGATAGATATGAAATATGAATGGAACTGGTTTGGTTCTTTAATTGGAGAACAAAACCTGTCAAATGTGTAAAAGCAACAAGCCGCCAGCTATACTGAATGTTTTTAGAATGAACGTACCTTTTGCTTCTACAGAGTAACCTATTTCAATGGGAGAATACGAGTCGGTAATGGATTTTATCTGACGCATTCTGGGTCAAAGCCTTAATGCAAACAACCTCCTAAATTTCTAGGAGAACAGCAGGGAATATGTATTGATGCCTTCCAAAGTTACTTTTTCGCTTAGTTAGGATGACGTTAGTCCTCATAATAAAGCCTGCGCAATGGGAAACATCAGAATACATTTCTCTAGTTCAGGGTGGGAATCACAGAGTCATCCCCCTCCCCACCAAAAAACCCCAAATGAACAAAAACCCAAGGGCTGTAACGTGTCCTTGCATTTTCCTCTGTTGGTAGATAACATTGAGATCTTCAGCCCCACACCATGCTGCTGCAAACAGGCTATGCAACAGGACTCCTTACAACCTCTTATACTCCTAGGAAGGAAGGCAGGGCAAAAGCTACTGGGTGGCTTGGCCTCTTTGCTGGAAGAATTCATGCTAGCTGTTTAAACATTAATAAATGGGTAGAAAATAAGTCGCTAGAGCCAGTTTTTAAAAAAAACAACCCATCTCTCCAAACCATTAGAGACCTTCACCTTTTCCAGGCACATCCATAATCCTCCTATTGTGATCCTCCGTTCCCCCTCCCTGAGAGAGCTTTCATGTCCTGTAAAAAGTAGATAGCTGACCCCTTTTTTTTATTGAATTTATCCTTATAGGAATCCCCTTGCAAGTTTTCAAATTAATAACAGCACCGTTCTTCTGCCTACCTGACAGAAGTGACTATTATTTAATATATTTTCTTTCATGCTGTTCATCTTCAAATATGTAGACTAGTAGCTTCCACCCTCCCACCAGAGAAGATTTAAATCTCTCAGTAGCATACTGGGAAAGAGTTATCACTTTTAAGGTTTTATAGTAAGACCTAGGCCCTTGCTGCCCAGATTACAGGTTAGGTATGAATACAGAATGTGTATCCCATTTTAAATCAGTTGTCTTGTAAAAGCAGATTTCCCAAATAACCCTGTCAAGACCAATAGGCTTCAAAAGTGATCCAACAGCGTACACAAAACTGACAAACTTATGTTAAGCATGTGCCCTTTTTCAGGCAACAGATCATGAGATACTAACAGGGATTTTGATTCTTCTTTCACTGACACCAGTGTGTCAAACAGGCACAAAATTCATGACGTGAGAAGAAAGCCTAAGTTCAGCAGGTGTGACCAAAGTATTGATGAAAATGAAAAATTATCCCCACATCTGATTTTCTAATGAACATGATATCTCACCATCTCATTCCCTCTACGTTGTTTTTCTCCATGCGTTTTCTTTGTATATTTTCTTTTTCATTTCCTGCGTTCCCCCCCTCCCGCCCCCCAAATCTCCCAAGGTTTTAGATTGTGCAAAATTCTAAAGAAGTAGGGATTAATTGGCCTCTTCCATTATGAAGAAGCCTATTGTTTTTTTAGAAATAGAGCATCTCACACCTCCAGCTGTTTTGGTGTTAAAATAGGCACTCAAGTTTTACATTAGAAGCTTGGTGTCTTGACAAAGGATTGATTCCCTTGACACCAGTACAATGATCCGACCCATTTTTGAACATGTGCACGTATCAGCAGTGCCAACAACCAAACTGTACAAAAGATGAGATTTTTGGCAATCCTGCCCCAAGAACTGGGGTAATGTTAAAGCAATTCAGAAAGAATCAATCTATTCCTGTTACCAGATGGATAAAAGGCTTTTATGGTTTTCTGTTTTGTTTTGTTTAGTATCTTACTGTCACAAAACAAGCTATTATTTTAAACTTCTACTTTAAGGCATAAAACATTAATGAATTTTGAAGCTAATGTTTTCACAGTAGATCATATCGGTTGCATGGTATTAAGCAATGTTCTCCTTTGCTATTAAGATATGCTTACAGTACCCCTGGGTGCTGATACACCAAGGTGGTTGAGTACACTTGAAAATGCAAGGCGTGTCTCATGAAAATAATACCGTAATAAAACCACCTTTCATTTATTAAAAATAAACAGACCACTTGACTTTTGAATTTAGTGAGGATCAGGTAACTTTCTGACTGGTCAGCCAGGACCCCTCGGACTACAGAAAGTTTGTATGTTGGAGAATGCAGACTGAGATCACCAAGTACAGCCACCCAACTATAGCAGGACCCATCTGTGGATGGGGCACAGACATGCACTCATCAGTGGATACTACAGAGAGCATGTAGTCCTCACTGGGCTCTCAATGTATTCTCTCTGTGATTTGCCAGGTATCTAGATCCATTTAAAGCCTCTTTAGAGGCATTCCCAGGTGTCACATTTGCCCAGCCTGGAAGTCGTTTGGATTTGTACGAACATGTAACAGAGCCTAGACTGAGATCAGCAACCTCATTTTACTTGGCTCTGAGACTTGATTTTATTTCTTTGAAAAATGAAAAGCTGGCTTGTCATCTGACTGTACTCGTGCAACCACCTTGGGGCTGCTACAGAATTCAGCTTCACCTTAGGATTGTAGTGCAATGATTTTTACCAGAAAAACTGCAAGAGACCCAAGAGGTCAGGGCAGTGGTGAAGATGCATTATTCCCCATGCAGTTTGCACGGTGTCAGGGAGCAGGAGGAATGACATGAATCTGGCATTTTAATGAAGCCACATGCTGCACTTCAGACAGCCACAAATATGGCTGAATGCTGCAGCAGGTGCTCTGTTCACACTTTTTAGACTGAGCAATACAGCCAGAAATTGGGTTAGATTGCAGCAGAAGGGACATTATTCCCTGGCTGCACATCCTGACAGTAAGAAACAAAAATATCCAGGCAGTAGGTCATTGAATCCACAGATGCTATTACTAGTTCGGTGAGAGAAAGATTTTTCTTTTTGCTGCCATGTATATTTTCCTGTAAGATTCCTTACTGCCTGTAAAATTAACCCAAGTTTTCATAAACCGAAGGGCTGTTCCTACCACCTCTGGCTACACAATCCCACACAGGATTGAACTCTGTATTGAATGTGATTGTTGCTGTTGGTTCTTTTAAGTTCTCATTGCTTTGGTGCCTGCTCATACATCTGGACAATCAATCAGAGATACTGCTCCAGCCTGAAGTCATTTACAGCACTGGGCACAACTCCTGGAGGGTACTTAGAGAGAATTAGCACTTCCCGACACAGACAGTATTACTAAGGGCAGAGGGGAACCGTGAGTGTGCAGAGAACACAGCAGACAATCTTGCCTTGATTTTAAACTCTTTGGGCCTGGGACACTTTTTTTTTACTTAAGTTGCAAAACATGTAGTTACACAGGACTCAGCTCATTCAGATTTTTGAAAGAAAGGATGCATTACAGTAATGATCACAGAGTACTGTTTGCCAAAACCAGTCTTGTGCAAATTAAGGTTTCCTTCCCCATGGTAGATACCATTCCCTTCAACCACTATTGACAGGCAAACTTGATTTTACCTTTCTTAAAATCCATGTTTCACTCAAAGCTGGTGGAGTTTCTTTCGCTATCCCAGGGCTTCTGGCATTTAACTTCACTACAGAAAATAGCTCAGACTTAAACCTAAATTCTCACCATAAGCCTTCTACCCAGTCCTGACTCTCCAAGGACTGATTACTAGAGCTTGTCTTTCCTGAACCCTAACCTCTTTTCTGAAATGCTACCCTGCTTCTCTTTATAGCCTGTATAGGGTTTAATGGTACACACCTGCCTTAGGCAATCAATAAGCTGGCCACTCCCTGAATTAAAATACTCCTTCTAATAGAGTGACTGCTGAGTGGCTGGCGAGTGAGTACTTCTGAGAAGGGTAGAGCCCAGTGGTATCTGTCCCTGGATAATTAAGAAATTAAAAAAACAAACAGAAGATAAATAAACCTCACCAAGTTGAGCAGTTTGTTTTGGGAGAACAACTGCAGTTTTTCAGCACAGAGTCTGGCATCTGGACTACGTACTAGTGCATTGCAATTGTTTTAAAAATTGTTTCAGATTGTACAACTGCTTTAAAAAAGCAAGCAAGTCAAGCAAGTAGTGAACTCGCATCCTGGAGTCAAATATTCTCTGCTTTTCAGATGTCTTAGTGCTGAAGAGCCAGATTCCCCACTGAATGATACTCTTTTCAAGCTCATTAAAGTTAAGAGTGGGAACTTATTGCCACTAGATATCAGTGATGTCAGAAAAGGGTTAGGCACTAATGAGAACACCTACACAGGATATATATTTAGAAGAGATATGAACACTTAATCCCTGAGCATAAGCCGATCGCTAAATGATAGGATACCTATGGCAGTCCCTATCTTCCTACACCCCTAATTTGTCTCAGAAAACACCTACGTCTCAGATACATTTAGTAGTGATTGGCTGAATACAAACAACTGTGGTATGAATACCTTTAAATGCTATGCTGGGTTAATGTTGAAACTGTCTCTTCTCTTTCCATGTTGTACTCTTACCACAAGTCTAGTCGTTCCATTCACGGTTCTGGTGCTAGTCGTTGCCCTACTTGGAAAGCAGCCCAGCCAAATCCCAGAGCTTCAGGGATCTTTTCAGCCTAAATGCTGATATACTAAAGCAAAATATGTATCATTTCTATTCTCTGTATGCTGATTAAATTTTGCAGTTTGCAAGGAACAAGTACAAAATTTGCAGTGATTTATAATGCTGCTCAGCTTCCTTCTTCACTGAACACACAGAGCCATCTTAACAATAAGCAGCCATTCATTTATACTATGCACAAAAGGTCCACGTGGGATTTCTCATTTCTCTTGGCTTCTGTGTGTCTGAACACAAGAAAAATCATTCTTGTTGTGCACCTAATGTATCTGGTGACCTAGTTCTGTTTGTTCAGGTAAAGACAATAATGTCTATTTTAAATGGGCTATAGATATGATCTTTGCAAAGCTAATTTAGAAGGTAACTCTCTTTGAAAGAATTGTCTTGAGAAACAGAGCAAAATAAATCAAAAGTGATAGAACGACTACCGCTTAAATACTGCAGGTTATCTGTAAGACAGACTGCGAAAGCAGAACATCCATCCAGGTTTTGAAAGACCTACTTAAGATCCAACATCTACTGGAGTCAATAGAGAAACTCCAATTTACTTAAATGTCCGCTGGTCTTGTATGAGCAAAGTTTCAATAGCTCATCTCGTTTCCCGAAAGAGACTTGAGCTTTTAAGAAGTAGAAAGGAATGACGATAGTGAGTTGCTTGAAATACTGTACTACCCAAACATGTAAAAGGAGCGGTATAGCCCCCTGTGCCTCGTATATTTATAACAGATCTCAAGAAACGAGATGCCCCAAGATACTTTATCTTGGTTGGAATACAGTTTTTTTATGGAATAAAAGGGTAGATTCCCTGATCCCAATTTTTACCTGCAGCCCTAAAAGGGCAGCTGACACAGTGATGATGTGAAGACTTTACGTCCTCTCATATGTGGCAGACATGACACAACAAGGCAGATTTGGCTACAAAAATCCTTCACAGTAATTGTGCCTAAAAATATAGTGTGGTCCACCCAAGAGTAATTGGTAGTATCTATTAGTATTATTTTGAGCTTGCAGCTTCTTTTAAGATCAGCTGAATCTCTTGGGTATGTGTTTAAGAGACTAAGGGTATGTATATATATATACTGCCTCCAGATTGTGCTAGCAAATGCTTTTATTAGCCACATTATGCCCATTCATCTACAATGCACACAGAAATACATCTAATAGAGCTATTTTAGAGCAGTGCTGGGTACCTGACAATAAACTTTGTCTCTAAAATGGGTTTATTGGCATATGCCCGATGCTGTTCTACCATGGTTTCAACACATTAATTTTCAGATCTTTTACGTGCAAAGTGAGCGTGCCATATCATCACCTGAAGGCAATGTAGACATGTCCCTAGAAACTATCTAAAATAATAACATTGTTGCTGATTATTGGCTACAGTAACTAGGACCCTTCTGCTGTTGGGTCCATCAGCAGTGTGAGGAGCTGGAGTGATTTTCGATGGCACTTTTTTTCATTAGGAAAGAGCTATACCTCTGTTAACAGGACTGGATTGATTTTACCCAAATTGTCCTATCCAATTCTCAGGTTTTACTTCAGCAGATGCCAGACTAATTGGAGTTTCATTAGCCTTCTGTACCATTTTGGATTCTTTGATGTTCCAATAAAAGACATTTTGTGAAATATATGGGGCTTTCAGTGTACTGAGGAAGAGGTAGGGCCAATTAGACAAGAAGCTGAAAGGAGCAAATGCAAGAAGAGTAAAGAAATCCAGCAATGTGAAATGGATTTTTCTCCTCCAAGGGAATTCAAAAATCCTTGTCTGTTCAGCCCTACAAAGGCAAACAAAAGGGCAGGAGTAAGGAGACCTTGGAGGGTTCTCACCATGCAGATGTGTGATGTCTGCTTCTTCACCACATCACTAAGAGGTCCCATGAGACAAACAGGCCCTATATGGCAGTCAGTTAGGGATTACTACTAATAATGTCTGCTTTGTGGACGTTAGACTTTCCTAACAGATGCAGCAGCAGTTATTCTCCCCAAAAGCAGAAGGCAAAACAGAAATTGAAGCAGCACCAGGTCTGAGGGTGGTTGTCTTCCCCTAAGAAAGCCTTCTGGGCTGATTTGCCCCAAGGGCAGAGATTGGCACCCTTCTGATATGTCAGGCCAAAATAGCATGGCTTGGCTTGAGGCATGCTACCACTTGTCATCTGGCCACCACTACTTCCAGTACTGCTGCATGCCATCAAACGGCACAGAATTGATCCCGTCCTTCCCACCCGCACCATAATGGGCTGGATAAAATCTTGGTAGGCCAGATACAGATCTTTTTGTGTGCTGGATCTGGCCTGCATTTCTTAGATTGGTTAGGGCATTGAAACACCAGTTATGGATAGGATGGTTGCGCTGTTGTGCTTACTTAGAAGCAGGCTGTGATGAGATGGCTGCTCACCTTGAGTTCTGTGCTTGACGTTGTTGCCCCAAGTCTGGGGGGTTTTACCTCTGCCTAAATACACTTCTCTCAGGGGTTTGATACCTACCATCCATTGCTGTAGGCTAGCCTCTGCACAAAATACATTTGATTGGCAGCTTAAGATTTTCTGTTACTCCCAGCTTCTGAGACAGTTTCACCTACTTGGTCCTACAAAATAATCCAAAATCCGATCAGTTATTCATATCAGGCAAAGCACAAGTTCCAAAACATTTTCCACTTACGACCATGATTAATCAGAACAAAAAGCAAATGCCCATATGCATTTAAGAAGAAAATTACATTTTCATGATTCCATAGGAAGAGAAAAAAAGAGGGGGATGTCCATCAGTAAAAAAATCACCCCACTGGAAATGTGTAATTACCTTTATGAATATCAAATACTTGAAAAGCTGTGAAATAATGAAGAGGAAAAATATCTTTTCTCTCTTACTGCAGAGGTGAGGATGTGGACCAATGGCTTGAAGTTGCAGCAAAGTAGGTTTAGATTTGATATCCAGGAAAAAAACTTCTTCACTATTAGAACAGTGAGACAGTAGAAGAGACTTCCTAGGGAAGCTGTGGACTCTCTGTCACTGGAGGTGTTCAACAAGAGGTTAGACAGCCACTGGTTAGGGATAAATTAGGCCCAGCTTTCCTTATGTTCTACTATGGGTATTTCCCATGCTTCTGAGTTTTGTTGATTGTCCCTTCCTGACCTCCACCCACACTCTGGATCTTTGCTAAATGAGTCATGGTGTTTTTAAGCCTTCCTTAGAGACATTGAGTGTTGGCTACATCCAAGGCTGGGGACTTTGAGTGGGGAGTATCAATGACCTGCTGGAACCAAAGCCACAGGTTCTTGGCCAGGGGATCTTGCCCCTGTGCTCAGGGTCAGACTGACACCATATTTAGTGTTAGGAAATAATTTTACCCCATGGTCATATTAGTATGGACTCTGTGTGTGTGTGTGCGTGGGGGGGTGGCATTGCTTTCTCTGTAGCGGAGGGCATAGCCTTGTACCTGGGATCTATTAAGTATATATTGACAGCATTTCATAGAAGCAGGAGGTTGGCTGCCATGGTTCCCATGCTTTACGTTCAGCAGGTAAGGATGTGGCAGGATGGAGGGCAAGTTGAGCAGCAGTGACCACGAGATGATTGAGTTACGGATCCTGAGGAAAAGGAAAATGGAGAGGAGTACAGTAAGACCCTGGATTTTAGAAAAGTGGACCTTGACTCACTCAAGGAACTCACGGGCATAATCCCCTGGGAAGGCAGACTGCGGGGGAGAGGAGTCCAGGAGAGCTGGCTCTACTTCAAAGAAGCTTTACTGAGAGTGCAGGAACAAATCATCCCAATACACAGGAAGACTAGCAAGTATGGCAGACAATCAGCTTGGCTTAGCAGGGAACTCTTTAGTTCACACAAATCACAAAAAGAAAGTTTATAAGAAGTGGAAACTTGAACAAATAACTCAGTAAGAATATAAGAGCATTGCTCAGGCATGCACGGATGAAGTCAGGAAGGCCAAAGCACAATTGGTGTTGCAAGTCATGACAAGGGTAACAAGAAGGGTTTCTACAAGTATGTCAGTAGCAAGAGGAGGATCAAGGAAAGTGTGGGTCCCTTACTGAATGGGGCGGCAACCTTGTGACAGAGGATGCAGAAAAGGCTGAAGTGGCCTCAGTCCTCACAGGCAAGGTCATCTCCCAGACTACAACACTGGGCAGCATAGTTTGGGGAGGAGGTGAACAGCCCTCAGTGCTGAAAGAACAGGTTAGGGACTACCTAGGAAATCTGGACATGTACAAGTCCATGGGGATAGATGGGATGCACCTGAGGGTGCTGAGGGAGTTGGCTAATGTGATTGCAGAGCCAATGGTCATCATGTTTGAAAACTCATGTCAATCAGGAGAGGTCCCAGATGATTGGAAAAGGGCAGACATAGTGCCCATCTTTAAGAAAGGGAAGAAGGAGGATCCAGAGAACTACAAACCAGTCAGCCGCATCTCCGTCCCTAGAAAAATCATGGAGCAGATCCTCAAGGAATCCATTTCTAAGCATTTGAAGGAGAAAAAGGTGATTAAGAACAGTCAGGGTGGATTCTAAGCTAAAGAAGTAAGGGCTGGACAAATGGACTGTAAGGTGGATAGAAAACTGGGCTCAGAGAGTAGTAATTAATGGCTTGATGTGTAGCTGGCAGCTGGTATCAAGTTGGGCCAAAAGGAATCTCGAGGTTCAACAAAGGCAAGTGCAAAGTCCTGCACTTAGGACTGAATAAACCCATGCACCGGTGCAAGCTGGGGCTGACTGGCTGGGCAGCAGCTCTGCAGAAAAGGACTCGGGGGTTACAGTGGGCAAGAAGCTGGATGTGAGTCAGCAGTGTGCCCTTGTTGCCAAGAAGGCTAATGGCATCCTCGGCTGCCTTGGTAGGTGTGTTGCCAGTTGCCACTGTAGCAAGGATGTGGAAAAATTGGAGAGAGTCCAATGGAGGGCATCAAAGATGGTGAGGGGGCTGGGGGACATGACTTATGAGGAAAGACTAAGGGAACTGGACTTTAATCTAGGGAAGAGGACACTCAGAGGGGATTTAATAGCAACCTTCAATTACCTGAAGAGGTCTTTGAAAGAGGACAGACCTGGACTGTTTTCAGTGGTGGCAGATGACAGAACAAGGAGCAGTGGTGTCAAGTTTCAGCAAGAGAAGTTTAGGTTAGATATTAGGAAGATTTTTTTTTCACAAGGAGGGTAATACTGGAACAGGCTACCCAGAGAGGTGGTTGAATCCCCATCCTTGGAGGTTTTCAAAACCTGGCTAGAAAAATCTTTGGCTGGGATGATCTAGCTGGGGATGGTCCTACTTTGATCAAGGAGTTAGACTAGATGACCTGCTGAGGTCCCTTCCAACCCCAACTTTCTATAATTCTATGATGTTAGGTCTGAATTGAAGGTAATCTTATGTAGAGTTTAGATTATGGTTTGTACAGGATGGTTTAAAAAGAGATGAACCTGTCTTAGGCAGGAGGTTGAACTTGATGACCTCTGGAGGTCCCTTCCAGCCCTGCTTCTCTGATTCTGTGTATGTGAGTTGGATTAAAATGCTTTTGCAAATGTACAGATTAATCATGGTTTTCTGTTACCCCCAGAATGCTACTGAGCCAATGAGTAAGTTTAGTAGTTGTCTCTCTTTTTATTTGCTATTTCACTTCCACGTATTTGAGAAGAAGGACCATTTTGGGATACTGAATTAACCCATACACACGTTGCTTGTAGCAAGCACACAAGCTAAAATCCATCATTATGTGCAAGGATACTAAATGTTGCACATCCACCCATGGAGGATGGTTACATTCAGAGCCATGGGAGCAATCAAATCTCCTTGCTTATAGAAGGAGTTCCCCATCTACATTGAATTTCATTTCTTCTCATATGCCTACATTTTTGATGTCCTAAATGAATATCACTCAGTTACCTGTGACAAAATTTCTCTCCCTCCACTGCTGGGCTTTTTACCGAAAGATATAGCTTATGGTATTTTTCCTTAAAGGAGGCTGGACTGCTAGATAACACTTGAATATGTTGTGTACTGACCCTTATTTAGTGAAAAGAGGCAGAACAGCAACAGCCTCACCGGCTAGCATCCAGTGTCTTATCTTCCCTGAGTGGGGCTACTGTATGGTAAAGGGATGGTCAGCCCACTTCAGCCACTCCTGGCATGCTGTAATGCTTTTGGATTGCTGTCAGTCAGGCTTCAAGCCAGGATGCACCATTGGAAACAGCATTAGTCACACTGGTTAATGATCTGCTCAGGGCCATGGATAGAGGCCAGAGCTGTATTCTGCTTTGCCAGACCTGTAAGTGGCCTTCAACGGCACTGAGCCTGAGATGCCATTTGTTTTGTGATGCCTTTCAGAGAGACTGCAAACAGTAAGTCAGTTGTTTGGGGGTGGGGGTTGGGGGGGCATTTTCCCCCTCACTTGGGGAGTCCTGCAGGAATCTAACCTGTCACCATTCTTGATCAAGGTTTATGTGAAGCCACTTGGGGAAATTGTAAGGATATATGGCTTACAATGTCATCAATGTATTGATGGCACTTTGCTCTACGTCTCCTTTTCAGTCAACCCTGACAGAACTATTTCCCTGTTCTCTCAGTGCCTGGCAGATATAGGGACCTAGATGAAAGCCAGTTGGCTGGGGGTCAATCCAGATACAAAGGAAGCGGTGTTTGGACTGGGTGAAAGATGCTTTTTCAGGAACTGACAGACAAAAAGAACTTTTCACTTTTTAGGGAGTCTGCTTTCCTATTGCCAAAGTGGTTCAAGATATTGGGGACATAACAGAGCCTTCTTTGCTCCTAGAAGTCCAGACAGCAGCAATAATCAGAAATAGCTTCTTTCATCCATGGCTGGTGAGAAGGTTCGTCTCAGATGCAGAGATCTCTAGAATAATAATAACGTATCATTTCATTGCTGAGCTATTTCAATAAGCTCTAATTGGGCTAGCCCTGAAAACCACTTGGAAGCTCCAGCATTGTGTGTCTGCCCACATTTTAGTTAGACTGAAGAGGTTATATTAAATATGTGCTCCATAATGTTCACTGCTTGGCAGGTCATTTCTGAATGAAATTTAATGCTCGGGTTATAATCCACAAATCCTTAAATTGTCCTGGATCTGCTCTCTCAGAAATTGGATTCCTTCCTACATCATGACAACTAAGCTCAAAAGAATGCTTTGAATCGGCATTGAACGTCAGTGAACATCAAGATGATCATTAGGGCTATGCGAAGCTTCAGGTGCTGATTCAATTCGGAGGAAATTCGGCCCCTTTGGGTGGCCCAATCTCCAAATCCAAATCAAATCAGGGGACCAATTAAAAGGTCTGAATCAATTCGAAGTTCTCTGAATTGATTCAGAAAGCTTCGGAGAGCTTAGGCAATTTGGGCAGTCCCCACTAGGTGTAGTAGGGAGCTGGACACGGACTCCATGCTGGTAAGTAGGGGGTGGGGGAGGGG
>NW_017728917.1:5706673-5767908 GCF_001723895.1 Crocodylus porosus
GTTGTTTTCAAAAAAGCCCCTACTCACTGGTTGCTGCCAGGTGTGGGGAATGATACCTGCTGGCCCCACTGCCCCATGCCATTTGGGGGGCTCTGCCATTAGTCCCTTGCCCCCCTCCTGCTCTGCCAGCCCTCACCATGGCTGTCCTGTCCAGCCCATCTCCCAGATTTTTAAAAGAAAAATAATCCCAGGCTCACTTGCTCCTTTTGCAGCCTCAGGGCTTCTGGGTGCTTGTGGAAGAGCCCCCCACACAGTGTGGGGCAGTGTGGGGCAGCAGGGATCGCCTCCCACCTGGCAGGAGCCAGTGAGTGCAGGGCTTTTGTTGTCTTTTTTTGAATAGCCAGGAGCTGGAACAGGCAGGACGGCTATGGGAGAGGGGCTGAGAGGGGGGGCATGGGTCAGAGGGGCTCATGGTAGCGCAATCACCCCCCACCTGGCAGCACCCTAAGTGCAGGACTTTGCATTTGTCCTTGTTGACTCTCATGAGATTCCTCTGGGCCCAATCCTCCAATTTGTCTAGGTCACTCTGAATCCTAGGCCTACCCTCCAGCATATCTACTTTTCCCCCCAGCTTGGTGTCATCTGCAAACCTGCTGAGGGTGCACTCTATGCCATCTTCCAGGTCTTTGATGAAGACATTGAACAAAACCAGCCCCAGGACCAACCCCTGGGGCATTCTACTTGATGCTAGTTGCCAACTAGACTTCAAGCTACTACCCTTTGAGCCTGATGCTCCGGACAGTTTTCTATCCGTCTTACAGTCCATTCATCCAGCCCGTACTTTCTTAGCTTGCCTGCAAGAATTTTGTGGAAGACTGTATCAAAAGCTTTGCTAAAGTCAAGGTACATCACATCCACTGGCGTCCCGACTCACAGAGCCAGTTTTCTTATCATACAAGGCAATCAGGTTGGTCAGGCATGACTTGCCCTGGTGAATCCATGCTGACCATTCCTAATCACTTTCTTCTCCTCTAAGTTCTTAGAAATTGATTCCTTGAAGGTCTGCTGCATGATTTTTCTGGGGACTGAGGTGAGGCTGACTGGTCTGTAGTTCCCTGGATCCTCCTTCTTCCCTTTCTTAAAGATGGACCCTTATTTGCCCTTTTCTAATCCTCCAGGACCTCTCCCAATCACCATGAGTTTTCAAAGATGATGGCCAGCAGCTCTGCAATCACATCAGCCAACTCCTTTATCATTCTTGGGTGCATCCCATTAGGCCCCATGGACTTGTATATGTCCAGCTTTTCTAAATAGTCCTCAATCTGTTCTTTTGCTGCTATTGCCTTCTCATCTCCTCCCCAACCTGTGCTGCCTGGTGCAGTAGCCTGGGGATTGACCTTGCTTGTGAAGACTGAAGTGAAAAAGGCATTGAGTACTTTAGCCTTTTCTGCATCCTCTGTCAGTGTGCTGCCTCCTCCAACTAGTAAAGGACCCACACTTTCCCTGATCATCTTCTTTTTGCCAACCTGCTCGTAGAAACCCTTTCTGTTACCCTTCATATCCTTTGCTAGCCACAACTCCAATTGCACTTTGGCCTTCCTGACTTCACCCCCACACACCTGAGCAGTACGCATATATTCCTCCCTAGTTCTTTGTCCAAATTTCCATTTATAAGCTTCCTTTTTGTGGTTTAGCTCACTGAAGAGTTTCCTGCTAAGCCAAGCTGATCTTCTGCCACACTTCCTAGTCTTCCTTCACATTGGGATGGTTTTCTCTTGCACCCTCAGTAAAGTTTCTTTACTGTACAACCAGCTCTCCTGGACCCCTTTCCCCCTCAGACTGGCCTCCTAACAGATCATGCCCATGAGTTCCCTGAGTGACTTAAAGTCTGGTTTTCTGAAATCCAAGGTCCTTGCTTGGCTGTTCCCCTTCCTCAGAATCCTGAACTCAATCATCTTGTGGTCGCTCCTGTACAAATTGCCATCCACTACTGCATTCCCCACTAATACTGCCTCGTTTGTGAGCAGCAGGTCAAGAAGAGCACAGCCCCTAGTTAGCCTGTCCAGAATCTGCCCCAGGAAGCTGTCCCCACACTCTCTAAAAACATCCTGGATTGCCTTTGGACTGCTGCGTTGTGCTCCTAGCAGATGTCAAGGTGGTTAAAGTCCATGAGAACCAGGAGCTGTGATCAGGAAACTCGCACAAACTGTCTGAAGGAAGCCTCATCCACCCCTTCCTCATGGTCTGGTGGTCTACAGCAAACACCCACTGTGACATCACCCTTGGTACTCACCCTGCTGACCCTAACCCAGAGACTTTCAACAGACCTATATCCAGTTTCAGTATGGAGCGCCGAGCAATCGTGCAGCTCTTTTACATAAAGAGCAACTACTCCTCCTCTTCTCCCCTGCCTGTCCTTCCTGAACTATTTATGCCCATCCATGACAGTTCTCCAGTCATACTAGGTATCCCACCAGATGTCTTATCGAGTCACGTCATAGCTCTGTTACTGTGCAAGGACTTCCAATTCTTCCTGCTTGTTTCCCAGGTTCTGTGCATTCATGTATAGACACCTGAGGTAAATAGCCAATTGCCCTACTTTGTCAGGAAGAATAAGAAGGCCTCCTCTGTTGCTCGCTCCTGCTTGGCTCTTCCTCCAGGTCACACATTGCCCCCCTTACCTTAGGGCCTTGGTCTCCATTCCCTGGAGAACCTAGTTTAAAGCCTTGGCTAGGTTAGCGAGTCTATCTATGAAGTTGCTCTTCCCTCACATTGTCAGGTGTATCCCATCTCTTCCTAGCAATGTTATCCTATTCAACTCCGATCAAGTCTTTGGGGAAAAAAAGTACATCTACTTTTATAATGAACTCTGTGATCTTAGCCTTAACACTAAGTCATAAAATAACAGATAAGAAAGTGAAAACCCATTCACTTTTTGTGCTACCTGTTTTTTTGCGATGAAATAGTATCTCATTTATATTTAAGTCCATTTAGGAACCTACTAGATGGAAGAGGATATTGCCCATTATTTTCTTTATGAATCCTAAGTTCATGAAGTTACACATTCACTGTAGGCCAATGTCAAAGTCTATATAAAGTAAGAGCAAACATAAATACAGTGTAATAAACCTAGACTGTTTTATTCCCTTATATTTCTTTTGTAAAAAGTAATTACAGTAAACAAGAACATTATAATTATACATTGCCTGCAGTGTTTCATAGACAAGACGGTGCATTTTTATTTGATCAGTTTTTATAACCATACGGTCTCAATAGTTGTGGAGGAGGATTACTTTTCCTGTGGTTTCAAAATAAGGGACTATACAGGTATTTTTTTCTGTGAAAATTTGAATGTCTTACATGTTTTTTATTTATGCAAACTTCTAAATCTTCACATGATTATAAGGGGGCATGGGGATAAGCAAGAGGTATGTATATAAGGAGAGATGGGCATTTGATAGAAGAAAATGGAGAATTTTCTATCCATCTTTAAATGTAAATGATAAATTTGATTGACAGTGTCATGCTGCTAGGTTTCAAACTTCACCTTATTTTCACTGTTATAGAGCCAAGAGAATTCAAAATTGTAATAATAAGCTAAGGGGAACCATGAATGTTTTAATATGTACACCTTTTGAATTAAGCCTGAGGGCATTTTATGTATGATATTATAGAGATCTGTATTGAATATAAAAGTGATTAAATAAATACTGAAACATTTGATGGAAAATTTTCGAGGTTTTTTTTTTTCCAAAAGCTTGCACAAAATAATCATAGACAGAAAGCCAAAATGAACTGGCACACGTGTGTGTTTTAAAGATAAATAAACCTCTTCTATGACAGAGTTTCCTTAGTCCATTGGTATTAGAGTTTAGGATTAGAAAGAACCAATTAGTGTAAGATGATATTCTCCTCTTTTATTGCTGAAAATGTGAGTAATAAATCATAATGCCAGAGGATTATGCTTTGGAAGAAAGCATTTTAAGTGAATAATATCAGAACCAAGTCTGTGGTTGAATTCAGCCTTCAGCACCCTGTAATGGGGGGTGGCATTGCTGACTAGACAGATGTATTTTGGCAGCTACAGAAAGGATAATTGCTGCCCAAGAAAAGTTATTTTCAGCTTAGAATCAATCTGTTTGGTATAGATGGAACTTTTTCTTACCCTTTAGAGTGCTGATACTATATTACACCACATAATTCACTGTGGAGTTGAGCATATCGCCCCCCATAAAACAGATTCAGTCTCCATTGCTTTCAATTGAGAATAACTTTTTTAGCATTTTGGGGATCTGTATGGATCTTTACGGATGCACATGGGGCTCACCTGAAAACAAATAATTAAATGCTATTTAAATCAATATAATTTAATAACACAAAGTTAGAGACATGCCTATGTGTTAGCCGCATAAATCTAATAAATGGATATGGCCATTTAATATACCTTATCATCTAATCCAGTAAAAAACTAACAAGGAAAAACATAACATTTTAAATAATACTTAGAAGGAATGTCCACCTACCTGTTAGTATTATTCATTTAATTGTCATGCATATGTTGTTTGGGAGTTTTTTATAACTCAGCTTCATCCTAAGAAAAACCAAAACATGTTTTAGTGAAAATGAAATATTTCAGGGAGTTACTGCTTTTTATCCAAAGTTGAGTATTCGTACTGTAGACATGGTAGATTGTATTGAAGATTAGCAGTGTATGTGGATCTATGTTTCCTTACAATATATTTTAATGAATTTATCTGTTTCTATGATCCTCCTCTCTCACACCCAGCAGTCATGAGGCCAAATTCTGATCTCATTCAGCTCCGGCATGATCCTCAGTTTCGGTGGGTGCATTTAAACATTCAGTTAGCATGGCTGAATAAACTCTGGTGCAGTTTGAGACGGAGTTTATTGTTCCCAGGCACAGCATTTACATGTTCTCTTGGGACTGCAGCACATTGACCTTGGACAGTACAGCCCCCACTAACAGGGGGTCTGCCAGCTCAGAGTCACTCAATCCCAGCTGAACATGCTGCAGACAGACTGGCTGGTGCACAGGAGTGCGAGAATGCAGGCCTAGCCAGCAGACAGCTCCACATTGTAGCACCCTCATGTTTTACCTAGCCCTGGCCACTGTCTACATATGCATTGCTGCAGACTAAATAACTCCACCATAAGATAGCATGCATCAGCAGTACTATCCTACAGTGGAGTCAATTAGCTTGCCGCGGCCTAATAGCAACATGTGTAGATGGTGACACTTTACTGTGGAGCTAATGAATCAACTCTGCAGTAAAGTACACATGTAGATGCACCCAGTGGGTGTTATAAGTGAGAACAGCATCTGATATAAAGGAGACTATGTTAAAGCCCTTTATTTGTAAATCAGTTCTCAGTAAGGTGTTGTTATGAGTTTAGTATTTATTTTTATAAGAAAGCCCAGGCAAGTTCATAGAACTATTCTTAGCCAGAATGTGATGACACTGTGATATTTCCCCTTTAAAATACTGTGAGAAGATGTTAAAAGTTCATGTTTTCAGGGTTTTATTGGAAACAAAAGTGCAAGAGAAAAATGTAGATACCCAGAGGTCTGGCTGGCTGATCTTCTAGTCATCAGTTAGTCACAAGCCACGAGGATATTGGCAAACATTGTTCAGTACAAAATGAAATAATAATCTTTATAAGAATGTCTATACACCACTAAACCTGTAGGGTCTTAACCACAAAATGATTGTGAACATAGGTCTCCTGGGTTAATAGCTAGAAATCAAATGCATTAGGAAGTCCAGCAGGAAGATGCTGATAAGAAACATTCTTTGTTCCTTTGGATACAGCAATACTTAAGATAAAAGTAGAGTACATTTTAGAGTGTGGACGAAACTAACTTCAGAATAAAACATGAAGTGAATATTGAAAAGAACAGCAGGAAAGCACTTTTGATTTTCTTCCTGAGCTCAGTATTTGAGTGTGAAAAATAATTTATTTTCTGGTCTGTGTTAATGGCTCCATAATATGAACTTACTGTTCAGGGTCTCCATATTTTTACACATATTTAAACTATGAAGATTTTGTGTGATGCGAGGGGGAAAATAATGTATTTTTGTGTTAGATTATTGCCGGAAGTGAGAGGATAGCTCATACCAAATCTGTGCATTATAGCTTCAAGATCACACAAACCTATTTTGTCTTCTCTTCTGGTCACTGTACAGCTACTTAACACCACCAGTTTCAGAAGTGTTACTCCTGGTTTTCACTAACATAAATGAGGAGAATTGAGCACTGTAATACCCAGTGAGTTCAGTTATTAATTTTTCACAGTATTCTCAGAGAAAGGAGTAAGTTTTCTTCATCTCCTGAGGAAATATTTTTCAGGTGGTTTAGAAAATAAGTGACTGGCTTATGATAGCGGGGGCCTGGACTTGATGATGCAGAAGGCCCCTGCCAGTCCTATGAGCCTAAGTAGCATTGCAAATTTGGGCAAAATAGGACAGGTTCATGACAGGTGAGCTAGTGGGAGAGAGGGTGTTGGTTGGCTCTTCTCTCCTGATGCCCCTCTGCAGGACACAGTTAAAATATAGCGGGTATAACCAAGGTACACCAGGGCTTCTAAGCTTATTTTATTACCTTTAAGGGTGTGTTGGGTTTCCTTGGTCATACACAGCTTGCTCAGCCCAGTGCTGCATGGAGCACTTTTTCTAAATGTATAGCAAGGGCTGGTGCTTAGCGTACTGCCACTTTAGGTGTGGGCACACGGGGCCAGATTCACAAACTAGATTATCGCTCAGGCAGTCCAGAGAGGCCATCTTTCAGCTATGAAGGTCAGAAGTGGACTATCTTGGCACAGGGGAACTCCCTGCTGGTGGACATATGCTATCACTAAGCCTTTTATTTCCACCTTATTTCCACCTTTTGTTCTGGTGTGGAGGAATGAGGGATGTATGGCAGGGCAAGGAGACAAAGTTCCATTATAGAAATCCTCAAGTGGCATTGGGTACCTGGGGAGGCATGGATCGATCACACAAGTTAGAGCCATTCAGAAACAGCTCTGAAGTCATACCAGAACTAGCAAACTGGGACTGAGACCTACAAGTGCCTCCTTCATGGCCCATGTACTGCACTGAGAAAGGTCTGGCAACTGGGATAGTTTAGGCCTTTATTTTTGGTTCTGCCTTGTGCAGGTTCAGTGCCACTGTAGTGTGGCCTCTAAGCCACCTGCTAAGTGTCAGCTTTATCAGCCTTAATTGTCTACCATTAAAATTTGTAACTATGATGGGGGACATCAGTGTTCCATGTATCCATTTTATAAAGAGAATAGAAGTAATGAGAGTTTGCTAAATCCCTGCAAAAAGCTATTCTGACATGGCCTGTGATAATGGCAAGTTCTTGTTTTTAATCAAACAACCAGAAATGGAAAGATTCCTCCAGTTGCCGCCATTATGATTTTTTTCCCCTTTCTTCGAGGCTAAAACACAATTTCTTGTTTCAGCTACTTTCAGTCATCTAACCACTTTATCGACATGCATAACCACTTTGTTTCACTTCATAAGGAGAACTGTATGCATTACAATATGCTCAGAATATTAAATGTAGGAACTAGCCTATTTATCTTGAATGTGTTCACCACACCAAGATATTAGTATCATTTTAGAGATATTTAAAATAGGTACCAAAACCTCATCTACTCACAAACTACATTAGGTTTTCAGAGTTCAGCCTATTGAACACTATAAATGCCATGAGAAGTGGAGGTATATTATAGGTAAAAGGAGATGCGAAGAACTACTGAAGCCAAATGTCCCCAGTTAAAGGAAAATAGATCTTCCTACTTTTGTCATAACCTCTGTGAAAATGTCCTACAGAAGTGATGCTCTAGTTCACCAAATTACTTACCCATGTGAGTAATTCACATCGTATTCAGCAAAGTACTTCAGGCTGTGTTTACTCATATGCTTGAAGTTAAGCACATATGTAAGTAGTTTGCTGAAGTGTGACCAAAAAATGGATGAAACCAAATGTAGCTCCATAGAAATGACTTCACAGACCCCTGGGCTATTTCAAAAAGAGATGATGATACCCCAGTATAAAATTCTCTATAAACATTTTCATTTGCAAAGAAATTCTGTCGTTCTTCTCTAGGAGTGGAAATCTTATTTTTATGGCTGGAATTTATATCTTGTAAGGAATATTGTTGTTTCTTTTAATACCATCAATGTCATAATTCCTCTTACTCCTTTTTTTGAACAAAGAGGGGCTTAATTCTTTTGATTCCCAAGACTTCCTCCATTTTGGACCATTCCAACTCACTGGGCGTCTATACACAAGCAGTGAGGCTGCTCTGCCGTGCTGTAATTACCACACTCCAGCAGAGTCCAGTGTCTCGTGTATCAGTGTCCCTTTAAAGGGGGCCCTTTAACTAATTACATTTAAATTAATTATTCTTACAGTCACATATAGGTATTTATACACATGTTCCAAGGTGGGAGGGAGGGGGAGTGTTTTAAATTTTAAATTAGTTTAAACAAGTGAAATCACCCCTCTTTCCCCACTCCCAGAGCATGTGTATAAATGCTCATTGTTTTACGATTGTGACTAGATCTTACCTGGTGTTTTGGGAAATGGTGATGAGAGTTTCTTGCTTATATTGATATTAGATATTCTGTCCTTCTATGTGGAATATCTTGCGATTTTCACATTATGGCAGCTATTTAAGACAACTGCAGAAGACCTAAAAGACATTTGAAGATGAGTCTAAGCACCAAAATCAAACAAACAACCCCCCTCTCAAACAATAACAGCAACAAAAATCAAAGATGTGTACTAAAGATTTACTTTTTAGAGAGATTTTATAGGTGTTTACCTAGAATTGAAAATTAGGCTTAATGTTTATGTTTGTCTCCTGCAAAAATGATTATCTGGAAGATGTCAGTGTTGTTAGCATTAAAACTGAAGCTGTATGAAAGGGTGAGATATATCTGTATCTAATTATTAACTCAATTTTGTTCTACGTGCAAAAAGCCCTGTCTGGATGCATTGTGCAGTAAGAAAGGGTGTTTTAAGTTTCTGAATGCCAAACAAGAAATTGCTGGTCAAATCATACTATTAAAGTCACATGGGCTTTTATTTTTTGTTGGGGGGAGGGGGTGTTATTTTTTATTTTTGTTGCCAGTGGATGCTATGATTCAAAACAAGCAAAAAAATCATAATCATTAACTATGACTAGTTTCTTGTTAAAGAAAACAAAACTTAAAAGTTTCCCACAAAAACACAAACAAAAGAGGCTTTAACTGAAGTAAACTGTTTCATTGCTGGCTTTAATAGAGATTAGATGTTTGAAAACATGTTCACCCTGGGAAGAAAATCAAGTACCTTATTCTCAAAACAAGCAATGCATCTTACTTTACTCTATCATAGATAATAAAAGGAAATCCTGGATGATCAAGATAATTGTATTTAATCTTACTTCGTGTATTAAGTATAATGTAGATGGTTTGTCAATGGATAACTATGAATATTCTTAGCTAAGTAAAGTAAAATATTCAGATCAGGTACTCAAATGAAGTTCTTCAACTAGTCATCTTAAAACAGGCAAACTAATGAATATTTTAATTCTTAAAGCCTAATTAAATCCCACTACTTTTGTCTATTTGTAAAAGTTTAGTCTGTCTTTTCCCTTATAATACATTGTCCAAACAAATTTGTTGTTGAACAGGATAAGCTATTAGTTTTTTAGCATTCCAATATCTCATTAAAGTCATTACAGGGAAAATCTGAATCTAGCTCTTTGTAAGTAGTTTGCAACTATGTCTCACAATGATGTGGTGATGATGTAACTGGTTGCAGAAACAAAGTGGTGTCCTATATTGTTGCTTCTTTTGTTCTTGCTGTTTAGTAGGCTCTTCACTCACATGGGACGAGGTATGATGACTTCTGTAGACCTGGGGAGGGAAGGGGTGGGGCTGAGGCAGAGAGGTTTGTTATTTAGGTAGTTTTTAGAAACCCCTCTTTCCATAATATCATTGGATGGGAAAGACGCATATGTTTCAGGTTCAACTGGATTCGAGCTCTTTCTCTAGAGCCTTCGTGAGTTAGACATAGTAAGTGATATCTTCAGCCCAAAAATATATCATCTGTTCAATGCATATCCCATGGGCTTCCTATAGCCTTTGCCAGTTCAGTATGTGGGCATAACATTTGGTGGTCTGTCCCTTGTAGTCTTACCCTCAAGAGACCATATTTATTCTACACAAGGCTGAAAGATAGGAGAAGAATAACAAAGGGTGTGTGTCAGTTGAATTCCTGACAGAGCAACCACAACTTCCACTTAAATACAAGGTGTTGCTCAAAGCAGTGGTAGACTATTGCCACATCCAAGGAGAAGTTAGAGATGAAAGAGTGCAGGGGAAGTCTGCTCAGTTTAAAACACAGGTAACTCCCAGAAAGGTGGGATTAGGTTAGGAAAGGATGCATTTAAGGACTTTTTTTCTTTCAAACATCTGTAACTATCATGCGTTTCAAGGGTAAAGTCACTATGTTCAAGACTTCCCCTTGCTAAAACAGTGCTCCTTGCTTCCCTACCACGTTGTTTCATGGGGTGTGGAATTTAATTAGAAGTGCAAAGAGGCCACAGCTGAATGAAGCTCTGAAGAAACTGATACAAGCAATTCTGGTTGGGGTACACTTGGTAATAGGGCTGTGTGAAATTTTACCGGCTGTTTCGATTCAACACTGTTTTGACTCATTTCAAGCTCAAAACAGTGAAATTGAATCGAAATGAAGGACTTTGAACAGCCTTAAAACAAAATGAGGATAGTAGAAATGTTTTGACAGTTTTAAAACATTTTGAGTTTTGAAGCCAGTAGCGAGGTGATGGGAGACAGGGGAGAACCAGGGCTGTGATCAGGCTGGGGAAGGAACTGAGCCCAATCTCTCAGTTTCCCTCCCAACCCTACAATCAGCTGACTTCCTCTCCCCAGCCCAATCTAGTGCTGGGGATGGGAACTCAGCCCAGCTGGGCTGACTTTCCAACTCCGATGTGATTGTTGGGCTGGACTGAGTTCCCACCCCCAACCTGATGATCAGGGCTGGGGAAACAAACTCAGCTCAGCTGAGTTCAGGCTCAGCTGAGTTCAGGTTCAGGCCCGATCCTTGGGGTGGGAAGATAGATAGGAACCCAACCCAATCTAGCGCTGGGGAGGGGAACTGAGCATTCAGGCTCAGTTCCCTTCCCCAGTCCCAGGAAGCAGCACTGGCTTCCCTCCCTCATCTGGCAGGCAGATCGGGTCCAGCAAAACGGAAGCAAAACGGAACAGCTATTACAAATCAAAATAAAATTCGAAACAAAACGCTGTTCCATGGAACCCTCAAAACTCAAGGCAAAACAGAAAGGTGCCATTTCACACAGCCCTACTTGGTAGGCCTTAGACCCTCATTTCAGGGTCCAGGGCAGCTGTTTAATTATGGCTGATGTTCTGAAGAAAGCTAGGAGTATGTTAGGAATAAATCCTCAATTTCCAGAACTAGAAAAAGTGACTGGACTCTGTCCAGATCCAATTGGTTTGGAAGTACATAGGACCAGGACATTTACATTTCTGCATCTCACTCTTAGCTTTAGCGAGAGGCGTGTCTTTTCCATGACCAGGAAGCAACAGGACCTTATTTAAACAGTGCCTCCCCATTGTCATATGCACATAGAAGGTAAACAGCCATTCATATTTGTTGAAAGGTAGTTTAAGAGTACAGAGTTAAAAGTCACTCATCCATTCTGATTCACAGAGGGAATCACCCACCATCTCTCCAAGTGCCACCACTTTTAGGTTGCATGTGTTTTTGCATATTATGGAATCCAAAAATGTCTCGCAATCCCCAGCGCTCCTCTTAGAATAAGAATAAGAATAGTATCAACCAGACACTTCAAGTGCCAGAAGGTCACAGCCATATTGCTGAGCAGTCATTTCTCAATGCTAGACTGAAACGTGTCTCCCCTGAGGTGCTGTTCCTAGCTTTTGCCAAACCATATAAATCAATGACTACCATGTTATTGTATCAGCATTTTATACCATTCTTACAGCAGGAAAAAAGTGTTAGGAAAAAACCTCCATCCATCCCTTTCCTTTCTCTCTGCGACATGCCCCTAATGATATATTTTAAATGAGGTTTTAAACACCTATTTTTTAATTTAGTTTTATCTCCTTTTTCCCGCATATCTGACTTACGCCAACCACCATGGTGGGCTGGCTGATGGATATATGCAACTATTGTATAGTATATTTTGGTGATATCTTGTATATTTTTAGAACATGACATATATTTAACAAGTATACACAATGTGACACATGCCACCCAAAATTAGGGATGCCATCATGGAAATACAGAGACTGTGACAGGCACCATTAACACATGTCAAAAATCATCAGTGTCCATTTCCATTAGGACACCCAAACACCTGTAAAAAGGAAAAAAATAAGCCCAATCACTTTATCAACGTAAATTCCTGTTCTTGCCCCTTTTATTTTGTTTTATGAAGGCTGCTAGCTCAATATTATATCACTACACCTTACTTTTCAATTTACACAAATTGCTTCTGTTTGTGGTCTTGACTGATAAATGTAGCCAGAATGCATCTCTTCTTCAGCTGTCATTTCAGAATTAGTGGTAGCACAGAAGCCAGTTTCTGGTAGCACTTGGCAGGACTTCACCACAACCTGATGGGATTTATGGAGATTAAAATGCAAAGCAAGTTGATATTCAAACACAAAGTAGATTCCAAAGCTAATCAAAAGCAGAAAAACTTAGCTGTCTTATTTTCCCTCTCAGTAAACCTTTCATTTACCTGACCTTTGCTCTTTACTGATATAAGCAGATACCCACTCCTTTCACTCCTCTGTTTCTGACTAAAATTTAATTATTAAAATAATCTAATACCTAGAAAAGCTAAATGAGGCATACCCATGCATTTGGATTATTGGTATCAGAAGAACAAAGACCCTTTTCCCAAATCTAAACAACTTACCCCTGTACTGCTAGAAGCGGAAAAAAATCTGGCTTCATGACCTGATGATCACTCCTGCAGGATGTTTCAAAGGAATAATAATAATACTAGGTACACACTTATTCATTCACTGATAGCACTTTTCTTTGTTGAGTGATTTGCTGGTATTAACTAATCTACAAGCTGTCCCTGTTGCACAGGTAGACAAGCATTACCATCTTCATTTTACTGAGGCAGAGAAGATAAGTAATTTGTAATCATTCAGACTAGGAGGGTGACTGGGTCTTTGCTCCTCACCTGCTCCCTTCTGTGGAGGATAGCAATCAATTGACTGATTGGAGAGAGCAAAAAGGGAGAGAAAAGAGTTTTGATTTTATCTATGTACTCCTCCAAAAATCTGGTGGGGGAACCCATTGGAGTCATTTTTATACTCAGGGACCCAAGGAAAACCCCTCCCATCCTCAGCACCTTTAGATCAGAGGAATTCCTGGATACCTAGTGTGGGTTTCCATTGTCTTTGTTGCAGAAAAATAATACAAAAGTAAGTTTGGGGATAGAGCCCTTTGAATGGAAAGTTGGTAGAATTTCTGAGCATCTGCCTTGAAAAATGCTTTCTGCATAGGCTGGGTGGACAGATACATTTCAAAAGGTTCATCAGTGTGTATTTTCTTCTACTTTTCCCTGACATACAGTCTGGGGTGTGCTAAGGATCATCCTGAAAGAATTGAGGATTCTAGGATCTCATACTCTTTTTATCTCTGGTGATCGATTACGTTTGATACATTAGTGCAGGAAGACTGACTTCCTTCAGCTCCCTGGCTCTGTGTCCCAAGCTTTTTCTTTGTATAAAAACCTATCCTAGTAAACTCAAAATGAAAGATATTTATAGTACAATTTGTTTGCCAAAAAAAGTCTTATTCTTTCATCATGCATTGATCTTTTTCACTTTGCTTTTGTTCTCCTGTTAACGCACGCAACTGGCTACATTGTACGGCACAGAATAAAACACATGCTGGATGGGCTTGTCAATGTGTCAAGCTTGAAAATCTATGATTGAAGATTACGTTACTCATTAGTCACTGCAAGTCAAATAACAGAACAATATTCTCTGGCTAATTTTCTAAACATCATTACTTTTCTTTTCTATGATGTCTCTGAAAGGTGGAGGAAGAAATAACAAAACTATAAATAAGTAAATTACTAATTTACTACACAGAGCAATTTTTATGTTGTGGATAAGCACTCAATAATTTCATCTTCATAACTGTTTTCTATGAAATTTTGCCTTCAAATACTGTGGGAAACACCAGTAACAGCTATATCAATGGTTATAGTGTACTCCACATGGACAGATATCTACTGGGGTGTGCGAAGCAGGCCCTATTTGATTCGGCTTCAGATTGGGCTTGAATCGGGGACAGTGATTTGATTCATTGATTCGGATCACTGTTCCTGATTCAATTCAGCTAAATCTAAACCTGAAGATTCGATGCTGATTCGGAGAATCAGTGATTTGGACATAGACACAGCTTTAAATGTTTTTCTACATATCTCAAGGTACCAGCATGGCTCATGAACACTGTGATGCTGGGGCAGATGGAGCGTCCCACAGGAGTGTGGGCCCCCCGTCCCCCCATGTGCTCGGCGCTGAACTCGGAAGTGAACCAGAAGTACTTCTGGTCCACTTCTGGGTCTGCCAGGGAGCACACAGCGGGGCCCGTGCTGCCCCCCAGCTTGGTAATCGACTACAGGAGGACCTCGGTTTCCCCACCCCCGATCCAGGAGGCACCAGTTGCCAAGCCAGAAGGGGCATGGGGGGGGTGTCTGCTGCCAAGCATGCTGGGGAGCCCCTCACACTTCTGTGGGACACTCCATGTGCCACAGAATCAGGCCGAATCGCCGCTGAATCAAATCAGGGACTGAAGCTTCGTACAGCCTTAATAGCTATCACTACAATAAATTTAATCTCTTAAAAACAATGACAAGAGCATATCATATGAACAATAAAATTGATGCAACTATACCATTTGTGGCATCAGCAACAGCCTTAGTACTAGGACTATATTTAGATTTTTTCCTCAGCAGTATATGGTAGATTTATGGTATTATTTTTACCAGATTTTCATATCCATTTTCATCAGCTAATTTTCAAAAAAGTTATTATTAACCTTTAAGCTACGAATCACCTATGCATAACACTCTATTACTTTGTTTCTTTTTAATTCCCAGGCCACTGAACCAATAGAAGCAAAAGGTAGCTTCAGCAATAGGATAGTCGATCATATCAATGCGGCAGCTGTGCCTACACACCTTGTTAAGGTTTAGTTGAAGAATAATAATTCTTTGAAACCTCATTGAATGGTATCCCATCTACTTGAATGGCTTTCAAATTATTAGATATTATCATGGGCAACTACATTACTTTTTCAGTTTACTTGCACATATAAGTGCTGGGAACAGGCTTCTTCTTGGTCTACAGTTGTCTTAGAAATCCCAGCCGCTGGTTATTGCTAAGAAAACCCCCTTGGCTATAAACTAACTACACCTGATCCAAAGCTCATTGAAGTTAACGGAAGCCTTTTTTATTTTCTTCAGTGAGCACTGGAGGAGGTTTCATGGATCAGGTGGGTAAAATCATTAGGCACCTTCATTTTGTACTGCAAAGTTCCTAGGGCTGCGTTTTGGATTGCAGAATTGCTAGAGTTTCCCTATACACTCAGGAACAACCAAGTTTGAATGTGCAAATACCTGAAAGCTGTTCCATTTTGATCCAGATGACCAAACTCTACCTATGTAGCCAAAAACCTGACCCAGCTGGCATTCTCTGAATACACCTAATATACACTGTTACCATTGGATATAGCCAAACATGCTGCTGGCTGCATTGCAACCTCCACTTTTGTCCAGTAGTCTAGTGGGAAAAGTATTTGCTTAGGAACTGTAAGCCAAAGTTTTAGTAGTGCTTAATATACAATGCAAGTCAAGCACGTCAGCTCCTTCGAGGGGTGGGTCAGACGCTCTCCTGAATATTTGCTGTTGGCTGCCTTCAGACTCTAAATCACCCTTTGTGGGTGCCTACCTCTCCCCCCACTCCAGTTCTGAGTAGAGCTCCTATATGCCCCAAACAAGTCAAGTGGAAAGGTTTTCCTGGGGCCCTTAACCTCTCAAGTCATTACCTTAGTGTGGACACCTAGAGAACCAATTTCAGGCTACTCCCATGTAAGAAGGTTGCATAAAAATAAAACAGTGGAAATTTGTAGTTTGCAATGCCAAGTACCAAATTGGTGGCATGTTACAAGGACGGTCAAAAATAGGAAAAACTCTGGTATATTTTCTCTATAAATATTTTAGTTAAAATTTGAAATGCAGAAATGTTCGGCTAAAAGTTTACGTCACAACTGAGCTTTAAACCAATCGAAAGGATTGCAAAGCCTTAAAAAGGGCAAAAATGCTTTCTTTGTGCATTTTATGCAGAAAATATGTTTCCAGACCCAGTGCAAGTTTGAGACATAATATTTCCCATTGTCTCTGAAAAGCTTCAGCCCTGAACCTGTGAAGACTTTCACTTGGGCTGAATGAAAACTCAATATGTTTAAAGTTATGTCTACCCATCAGTGTTTTTAGTGCTTGGGCATGATGTTATAATGTAAAGCTTTGATAATACAACCTGAAGACTAAGGACAAAAATAAGCTGCTACAATAATATCAATAGTAATAATTGTAAATTAGCAGCTATAACAATATTAGGATTGCTAATTATCTCAATAAATCCTTGCTCGTGGCAACCAAATGCATCCTGTTGTTCTGAAGTAAAAATGAAGAGACAATGTTTTGAGGCACTTGAATACCAGCCTATTGCTTCCATAAATAACAATAGATCCAAAGTGAACTATGTATGCATGCTGATAAGCTCCTCATTAAAAACAAATTTATTGATAGTAGAGTTGTCTATTAACATACCGTGATATATAGACAGTGGGATCATATATAATTTAAGCTGTTCTCACTCTACAAAACAGACAACTGAACAAATATAATTGATTCATGTATTACAATTTTTGTTCCATTAGTTAGAATATATATCCAAAATTGAAGATGTCAATCAAATTAAATGAATGTATGCTTTCATAGAGTGTTGTGATTCCTTTTATTAAACTAAGAAAAAAAAATCAATCACTATTTTTATATTCAGATTCAAAAAGGGCATGACTCCTTCATGCTATGTGGCAATAAATATACATGTTTATTTTAGTCCTGTTAGAAAATTACTTGGGATAACTCATCTATTTAATGTATAAGCAAATAAGCTAGTTATGGCAGAAGTACCTATAATCATTTTTAACAAACAGTTTCATCAACATGTCAGTACAATGCAGTGTAGACCCTTACACCAATTTTACCCTCCACTGACTTCAGTCAAGTTACACTGGATTTACCCCAACACAAATGAGACGGGAGCCACATATTTACATATATTCAGTTGTTGATGTCTGCCTATTGAACTGCTAGATGAATAATGCTGAAAAGCAAACATTACAAGTTATTCCTGTATTTGGAATAAAAAGGTAGGTAGTGAATCTCATTTCTAGTGTTGTGTAAAACTATTCTGTGAGCTCTTTCTTTTTTTGGAAGAAATAAGTGAATGTAATTTTAACAGCTTAAAAAATTGAAATAGCTACTTTCCACCAATGGGCTGAAGTTGCAAACACTTAAACATGAGCATCTCTAAAAGTTATTTGTAAGGTCAGACCCGTAGAGCATGTCACACACAGTGGGTGAATCTACACATTGCCATATGGTGACATTGCTACAGCATCGTGTTTTAGTACTTCCTTATGGAAATACTAAAGCATGGCACAGTATGGGCAGGTACTATGCTGCATGTGTGGTGCATGGGTAAATATCATCCCAATGCCATCCAACCTCAACAATCACATGTAGACCCATATGATCGCTACATTGCTGTAGAGCGCCATATGCCAATGTAGCATGTTGCTGTGTCACCGTAGGGCAATGTATAGACACATCCAGTGGGTATCAATTCAAGCAGGGGCTGCATTTATAAAAAACCCCAAATAAATGCACCTTTAAGGGAAGAGGATAAAGTGAAGGAGCCAACTGTTCAGATAAAGCAAGAGACAAGCAGGATGAGAAGGTTGTTTTTCTCCCTCTCTAAATAAGGGTGTCTACTGCTTCATCCATGCCACTCCCTATCAGTTCAGGCATTATGCTCTATGCTCAGCACTGTAATGTGAGAGTGACTGGTGATCCTTCAGAAACATGGCATGCAGTGCCAAAACCATTATCAAGAGCACTGTACCCAAACCAGTGGTTTATTGGATTGTGGCTTTTTGAAGGTACCAGAAGATGCTTTCAGTTTCAGCCCACCTCTCCTGACATGCAGCGGACCAGTCTTTACACAGGTAAAGTTTGCATATCTAAAGCACATTAACAGAACATTAATCCAGGCCCCTTCTTCTTGAAACGGAGTTCTTGTCTTCCTATATGTTTTCTTGCATTATGGCAGCTTCGTATTTCCTACCGACTCAGTCAGAGCTCAGGGGCTTGCTATGTTTTGTACGTTTTACACACACAATGAAAAGAGAGTCCTTGCCCCGAACGGCTGTGTTGCAAAACCCGATTCACATTTCATGGTACCTTAGCACAAATTCCACTGAAATCAGTGGAATTATCTGTATTGTAAGCGTCTGCTCAGTGATACCTATATCATAAGCCATCTTCCAAAATTTCGTTATTGCCTTAATTGGATGTAGGTGCTTTATGGGCTAATAAGCTACCATGATAAGAGATTTACATGTTGGATGCAGAATTTTATAACACTGATATCTGGGCAACATACCTCCATTTTTCCCATTATTAATTTGGGGTACATCCCTAGGAATTCAGAGTGATTTAGAAAGCCTCATAATATGGTCCTGAGATTTTTAGAGATCTTCCAAGGAAAGTAAAAGCCTAGAGAAACCATAAAGGGAGAAAAAAGAAAAAAAAAAAAGAAAAAAGCCCTATGGCTTTCCTGTTTCATCATCTGGGCAGAACTCCAGTCAGCATCCTGCAAAGTAAAACCACTGGGGCAAGCTGTGCCATACTTTGAAAGAGGAGTTCCTAATGAAAGCAGAAGCACAACTGAACAGGAGAGGCTGTGCAAAGTCCTGCAGTGAAAGACAGACTCTTCCTTTGAAAAAGAAAGCATGTAAGCCTATGAAGCCTTTTCAATCTTGCCTGATAAAAAAATATGTGTACGAAAGGCTAAACAGTATGTTCCCTACCACATCTCCACTGTTTGAACACAGTACAGCTCCCAGGCCGCTGCACAGGGACATTTGGAAAATGTATGCACAGTACCAGGACCCTCACAGGCTGTGAAAATCTATAGGAAAATGCTTAACATCACAAAGTGCTTTTGTATATATTGTTTCCAGGTCCTAAGGCCACTGGCATTAGGGATTTCTGAGCAGAGAGACGAGGTTAGCTATGTTCGCCTGAAGTCAGGCTGAAGGCAGGGCTATAGACTAGCTAAATCAGAGATGTGTAGCACAAGCTTTTGTGAGCCTGAGCTCATTTAACCGGATGACATCTTGCAGATGCTTGCCTCAGTTCAGGGCGTGACAATGTGAAAGGGGTGCCCAGGGGATCTCCTGCAGTGGAAGTCCCAGGGCATGCAATTAGCACAGCTGTCCCTCCCTATAAGGCATCACAAACTGTGACTAGGTTTGGTTGTGCATCTTTGAACGGTTGGAGCATGGCATGGGGCAAGGCCCTCTGTTTACTAGTCACTTATGGTGGCACAAGGATCTGTTTGAACCCTGTAGGTCACATTTCTCCCCCAGAAAGTCCTGACTATACTCTGGCCCTAATTCAAAGGGCTTAGCTTAGCTCTATAATAAATCCGGTACTTTTACTGTAACTAAATTCCATATATTTCAGATTGAAGATCAAAATGGAGTTCAGTAATCTGTAGGTTGTAAATCTAATGGTAGGATTGTTGCCTATAAAGGCTTGTATTTCACCTCATATAGTTTTATAGTTTCATAGTTGTTACAAGCAGGAAGGGACCTTACAGATCATTGGGTCCAGCCCCCTGGAACTTGGGTAGGGAAGACTGCTGGGATCAGATGACCCCAGCAAGGTGTGCATCACGGCATTTTTTGAAGATCACCGGGGTGGATGACTGTGTAGAGGAGTGGTTCTCAAATTTTTCAGCCAAAGGACCATTGCCAGTCTTCAAAATTCCTCATAGATCCTTATGCAGCCTTATCACCAGACTTTTAGTTGGAAAGATGTGGGACTGAGTGAAACTTTCTGGCCAGCTGTGGAAAGGTTACCATGACCTTGCAGAGACCAAGGGTCTGGGGACTGTAGTTTGGGAAGCACATATAATCAAGCTCTAGAAACTCAATTAAAGATATTTTTAATCAACATACACCTATGTATAATTTTTTTTTTACCCAGAAGTACTCTTTTAGCATAAAATTATAATATTAAGATAGAAAAGCGAGAAAAATAATTATCTCTTCTGTCTAGAAAAATCACACTGTCACTGAAACACGAAGTACTTAATTTTTATGGCTGAGTGAAACTTATATACAATAATATAACTGTGGGATATTATCTTATAATCTATAATATGATTATAGGATCTTGGGTATCTTTTTTCTTTAAAGATCAATGGTTGTGTTAAATGCAAAACAGACAAAACAGTCTTTATTATGTCCAATTAACATGGTTATCAATAATTTTTTCCAGTAGAGAGAAAGCTTGGGGAACATATTGCGTTTGAACTTGGCTCTTTCAGCTTATGCAGCAATGGACCAAGTTGAGCCTAACCAGTGCCTGGATGCACAGTGAGGCTGGGAGGAGGCATAAAGTCTTTCTATTTTACATCCCAGCTTAGTATGAAAGCAGTTGTTGAGTCTGCATTTTCTGAACAAAAGGACTGTTCTTTCCTGATGCCCTTGCAGATCTTAGTACCTTGAAAAGATTGGGGGAAGGGGAAGCAAGCACACATGCTACGTGGCAGTAGGGCGGGGAGGGAAAATGAGGAACGCTTTCTCAGAATTGTAATTAAGAACATTTTGACTGCAACTGGTTAGACCTGGATTAGAAGAAAACCCTCTGGACATCATAACTTCAACCCAGAAAAGAAAAACAAAACACCTTTAGTCATCAGAAAAGAATGGAGAATTGTGGGGTCATCCTGTGGGAGTGTGCCCCAGGGCATGAAAGATGCAATACATTGCATTATGCACCTTAGGTATATTATAGCACATTACATGATGATGTACAATGCATTTCATAATGTGGTCAACAGATGGCTAGAAGAGTTAGCAGACCGTCAGTGCATGGTATTGGAGGTGGGATAGTCTTCTCTACCAGGTCATTTTGAAAACTCATATGACTCGTAAGTCAACACGGTAAACTGGCCTTATTGGCTCCCTTCCAAAGTGGAAGGAAGAAAAGCTGTGAGCCCCACTTAACATGAGACCACGGGAAAGGAATGGTTTTCTGCACACTTGTTGTCCATTCATAGGTACAATATTGGGTGGGTTACAAGTAAAATGCAAGCCCTAATTGTCATACTCTATCGGATAGAAAGGATGATACCACAATGCTGATAACATGTGATTTTATTATTATTAATGATGATATTTTATTTTATTCTTATTAAAAGAATGTGGAGACCACAAGGAAATTAGTATTCATTGTTTTTTAAACCTACAAAAAAAGTATTTTTTTGGTTAGTTAAAATTACCTTATTTTTAAAAGAAACAGCATTAGCTCTGACCAGAAATGTCAATGCTGGTACAAACCCATCTGTAAGAATATAGATTTTCTCAGACATAAGAAGACTGAAATTCAGTTCCCTTCGCATCTCCCGCTTGGGCAGCCCACGAGCCTTATCACTTCAAACACTTCTCTTTTTGTGGCTCTTACTGTAACTGTGAGCACATACCACCCCAAAAGTGTGCTAATGCAGCACAGAGGGCCTGCTTCTCCCCAGGCAGGTTTTTCATAGTGATTTCAATTGCTTTTTCTTCTTTAACCTATCCCTTTTTTAAGGTTTCAAGGCCTTTATTGGCCTATAATCCTGTCAATGATGAATTCCGCTCATGCTTATCCAGGCCTGTTCTGTTTTGTTCCCAAATGGTTTCCGCACCTGCTGCACTTTGTTTTTGAAATACCGTAAGAACTTTCCCGTAATATTTTGAATGAATACTAAGCAGAGAGAGAGAAAAAATAGATAAAGTACATCCATAGCAGGGAATTTTACCTTTTCATTCCATTTCCAAGCCTAAACCTCAATAGTCCTGTAATTTAATAGGTGATTGAGACTGGAAGGATGGTAGTAAGGGAACAAGACGGGATGTCAAGCTCCTGCTATACCACAGGCTTCATGAGTAGCAGTGGCCAGGTCAAGTCCCCATTTGGGGAAAAAAGAAAACAAAAGAGGATAGCAGCACTGCCCTGACTCAAGAGGATGCACAGGGACCTGTATGGATAAATACAGCAGGGGTTATGATGTGCTTAGATACTAAGTGTGTAGGGGGCTGAGTTAAATCATAGGGCTGTATATTTTATATAGCTGCCCATAGTTTCGAACCACTTTGGTTCTGCAAACCTTTACTCATGTCTGTCCGAGCAATTAGAGGACGCCTTATGTTCCTAAAGTTACTCAGATGTGTAAAGTTGCTCAAGTGCCCGGGGGCTTGCAAGATGCTGGCCACAAATTTGATTTTACTGATATTTAATCAGGCAGCAATTGGCTTTTTTTCCTTTCTGTTCCTCATGTTTCACTACTGATACACTACGAACTGGATCTTCCACTGCTGAAAACTCTCCCTGGTTATTCTGCAAAGTTATTCTAGTTAGCAGAATAACCCAGTTTGATTTACATCATCTGAGCATCTGGCTGGTTTGCTGACTCCAATGTAATTCTTCACTTTATTCTTCATTTATTTAGATAGACTCACGCCTTTAATTGTTAAACACTTTTGTAGGGCCTTAGAAGTTTTTTGGTTGGAAAATTGGTAGGTCTATGATTTCTGACTTGAAATGAAAAAAAGATTTCTCTCCTTCTTCCCTCCTCCTCCCCCCACCAAAAGACATACCCATTTTGACAAGCCTGTTATTTGAGAGGAATTTCAGGTACAGGAGGGAATTTCCTTTCAAGGTTACAGGGAGTACACACACCTTCTGCTTTCCACCAGTATTTTGGTGGTCAGGGACCTGAACTAGGATCTCCATCACATGTGATCTGAATAACAAGCTAGCACTATTCTAAAAGCATGCCTTTTCTGCCTCATTTTCTTTGAAAAGAAGACGCTCAAAGGGGCTCGATCTTTGACATCTCAAGAGGAAAAAGGATTTATAGAAAGGAACGACATTGCTCACCCATCTCTCTCCAGGATGCTGTGGGTTTTGGTTGGTTTTTCCTCTCCCCGCTATTTATAAAAGCAAATTTCAACCCAAAATGTTACATGTGTTTGCATGTGCGTGTGTGCGCAGATGCACGTGTTATGCGTGTGTGTCCTCCTTTTCAAATCAGTTTGTAACAAAGAGATGGAATAAATAAAGGAAACCTTGAGTCCATAACACTTTAGATGGGTCCTTTTTCAATGTGGAGTTTGAACAATGTGAAAAAACCCCAATCGTTGTCTTTTTGGTGCTTTACTTGACACTTGCACCATGTAAGCTGTTTAAAAAGTCTGCCAGTAGCTGGGCTAATACGTTGTAATGGAGATTTCATCCTTTTTCTGCAGCAGTGGAAGTCATACAAGTGAACGAAAATAATGAATGTTATAGAGAAGGTAGATAGGGTGCTGCTATTCAGCTTTTTACATACTGCAAGAACAAGGGAGACCTTTCAGTAACACCAAAGAGATAAAACTGAGAAAAAAGAAATATTTTTTTCCCCATATAACATACAATTTGGCTGTCGGATTGATCATCATGAGAAGCAAGTTGTGCAAAAGGATTAGGAATTTGTTTGGAAATCAACTTACCCAGAATTTTAATAGTAAAAGGTGAAAGATTTATGCCATCTGAAAAGAAAACTATTAAAGAAGTGTTGGGAAAGAGAAAGGAATAAAAAAAAGCTCTCATCCATCCAAGTGCGTATCAACTTTTAACTACCAGCAGCTAGGAAGAAACTTTTCTTCTGCGATTATCCCATAACTACTTCTGGAAAGATTCTTTGTACTTTTCTGCCTACTGGGAATCATTACTTCTTATGAAGCAAGCTACCAAAGGACAGGATCATTATTCTGTTCCACTATGACAATACAGTAAAAGTTCCTTATGGGATGAAACGTGCTCCAACAACCTTTTGCTAGTCCTCAGTGGAAAAATGTGTTTCACCCTAAGACTCGATTGAACTGTCACCGAAATCCTAATAAGAGTCGTTTATTGTCTTCCCTAGCACCATATCCTTGTAGGGTATTCATAGCCATGCAGGTAAATGCAAGGAAATGTTTGAATGGGAAACCAGAGGGATTTTGAAAACTCCCCCACGCACAGTTCCACTGGGACAGCATGAATTTGAACGTACAGATCATATTTTTAAATAGCCATTCCCTACAGTATATGCAGGCAGGAAACCTTTCCTAAAAGATGCAGCTTCATTATATAGAGGCAACCAAAATGATGAGATGCCAGTAGAGTAATTAGCACATTGGTATAGATACGTATAATATGTTGCTTTCTTGTAATTGTTTGATGAAACGTGTGGTAATTTGGAGAGTAGTTCTAAAATGGATAGTCATTGGAAAAGTACTAAAACATTACAATCTGGGAAAGACTAATTTGCTTAAATTAATATAACATCATATTGTGCAACTTCTGGAACAGATAAGGTACCTGATTCTTCATTGCTCTGTACGTTCCATAGAAACATATGCCACTGCAAAGTGCCAGTCTGATTTGAGAATGTCTTTTATACTGGTGGGGATGTCTCCATGTGGTATAGCTTACTGGTGAAACAGGTCGAGAATTAAGTAAGTGGTATCTTAGGGCTAGAATCTACTATTTACAGGAATTAAGTATTACCCTTGTGATAAATGAAAGCTGAAGTAGCTTAGCTCCAAACAAAATATCTAACTGACCTTGACTTCCATATTTCAACTGCTTTTGCTCAGACCGAAATGATAAAAATGACTTCCTTTTGGTTATAAAACATCATGCAGAGCTGTAACACTATACTAATATATATTAAGGAAGGAAATGCCCATTGCATATGGTTAAAATCTGGTTTTGTCACAAGTTCCCATAAGAGACTATGCTTGGACTGCCTGAAGAACAGATCGTATTTTAAAAGAACCACTGTCTGGTTCCTGATTGCCACATTGTTCCAGTATCTACAACCTAAGTATAAGGGTAGTTCACTTCCCCATATGTGCTGTCTCAGCTGTGATGATGGGCAGGCTGAGGGAGGAAGTAAAGCCTCCACATATTCCTACCCTTTCCTGCTTACTAGTGTGGGAGAGAAAGTTGCTTTCTGTAGTATGGGTAAATGGTACAGGGTGATGAGGAATATTCACATCTCTTACTCTTTTGCATAAGAGTATAAGCTTCTAGTCTATTTATGCAATTAAAATACTTGGAAACTGCACACATGCATACACATTGCGTGTGCGTGCGTGCCTGTGTGTGTATGTACATACATGCACATGGAAAATAATGTTATAGTGACTTAGAATCAGTGCTGGTTTCCCATGGGAAAAAATAGATAGTCAAAGATAGCCTTCACTTCAGGTTGAGGAACAGTTTTGTGCCATTTGAATCGCACCAAATTTAACAAATTCTATTGACTTAATTTAGTAAACTGAATAAATCAGGATGATTAGTTGCGAATTCCATATATAGCAACATAGTTCCCCCAAAATAGAATTATTCCCCATTTCCAAGTAACAATAATCTGCACATTTATGACTCTCAATGACTAGATCAAGTGGAAAAACCGAATGCATATCCATCAGGGACTGTATGCATAGTTAATTAAGTCTGAAATAATAAATGCCCGATTTCCACAGGATAGGGTAAACAGCCAATTAAAATAAGATGCAGTATACACTTTTCCTACTCATTAGTCAAAGCATAAAGCATTTTAACATTTCCTAAATAATTTACTTGTATTAAAATAAAGTGAAAGCTTAAAACATTAATAGGGTACTTTACAATTCTGTAGTCAATAACTTGCTATATGAAGGTAATGTAAATAATTTATGGCTCTATTCAGCAGAAACCGTCTGCAGCTTTCTGCACTGCAGGATCCCACCAAAGCCATGGAGCAGGCACCCAGCCAACCTATTCCAAATCGCGATTAAACTCCATGGCTGCTGAGCAGCAGAAACCTCCAGTGACATACAGCTCTTTCCTTCGGTGCTTAATCCTGGAAGGTACTCAGTGCTTTCTACAAGATGGTGAGATCTCTCTGCTTCCACTGAAGGCGCTAGTTCTCGGGATCTTGTAACATCTGGCCCTACGTTGGAGTGATTTGGTGGTTTCATAGTTTCTAGGGTCGGAAGGGTCCTGAGCAGATCATCAAGTCCGACCCCCTGCCATGGCAGGAAAGAGTACCGGGGTCAAACGACCCCAGCAAGGTGTTCATCCAGCCTCCTCTTAAACACCCCCAGGGTAGGAGCCAGCACTACTTCACTTGGAAGTTGGTTCCAGACCCTGGCCGCCTTGACCGTGAAGTCGCGCCTCCTGATATGTAGCCCGAATCTACCCTCTGCCAGCTGGTGACTGTTATTCCTGGCGGTGCTCGGGGGAACAGGGACTCCCCCAATGCCTGCTGGTCCCCTCTGACTAGTTCGGTTCACTCTCTTCATTTGCTAGCCGTCTGTTAAATGCGTTCACTAGATCAAGGCAGTACACCAAATGTGCCGAATGGGTTCCCCAATGCGCAGAGGGGCAGAAGGCCATGGCTGTCAAGGAGCTGGGCTGTCTGACACCTGCCAGGTGGGGCTTACCCCCTAAGGGACCGTGAGGAGCGGGGGGCTACTTCCCTCCCCGTGCAGGGCCACAGCTGCCTCTCTCCCCGTTCCCAGAGCTGCAGAGCGCACTGTGCCCCTTGTCTAGTCCCTGCCTGCCAAGCTCTTTCCTGTTGAATGAACAGAACGATTCAAAGCAGGTATGCTTTATTGATTCATGGATATTTACTTTATAGATTTTAACATGTATTTTTTATAACGCTTTGAACAGCATGCTGCCGTTACTAAATGGCCTGCCCCCCACACCCTTTATTTGGTGCAATCCCCAAAATTTTAAATTGATAACACTGGAAAGAAATGCTTAAAAAATAAACACTGATGTTAAGGTTTCTTAGGCCATCAACTTAAACAAGTGTAGTCTGAACTTCCATACGACCAGTGCCAAAGGAAAAAGCCTTCTCCAAAACCCTCAGCAGCAGTCCTGGATTATCATGAGAGGAATCTGAACCTGTATTGTCAGCATCACTTTCCAGTACGAGTGATGAAAACACATAAGCGTATTTAAATAGAAGCTTTCTGGGTGTTTTTACACTTAGCAAGAGCTTGGTTCTGAAAGCAAAGCTCACAAGCAAGTCGGTGGGCATTTTAGAAGTGCCAAGTTTGCAGGCCTAAAATAAAGACAGGGTTAATTGAATTAAGAAAATGAAAGAAATTAAAAAAAAATGCTCAGTAGAAACTTGCTTGTTCTAACTGACTAGCAGTTGGCAGGTGGGAAGTGGTGATGAGAGGGGCTGTAAAATAAAGGAGTGTTTTTATTACGGCTAGGTAGTAGATGATACAAGTTGGCAGGATTCTAATTAGGCCGTCAATTTATGGAGCCAAATTCATCCTCGTGTAATTCAGCTGAGGTCAATGGAGTTACACCAAGGATCAATTTGGTGCAACATTTCTTTTAAGCTGACTCGGCTGTGGAAAATAGGTCTTTTCAGTTATAGACTAAGGAAAAGATCTGCAAAGATATGTAGGTTCCTTAAAGTGCAAAAAGTGGAGTTAGGTGCACTTTGGACATGCCTGTAGGTACTTTAGGGGTGTAGGTTGTAGCCGTGTTGGTCTAAGGACATAGGCAGACAAGGTAAGAGATCAGATTTACTCAAAGAACCTTGTCTGTCTAGGTACTTTAGATACTTAAATGACTTGGAAAAGCTGTTCTTAAATCCTCTCTCATACTGAATAGTAACTCACTCCGCAAGCAGTTCCATTTTGATCCAGACATGTTGCCTCAGGTTCCTGTAACAAAATCAGCAGCAGAGTTAGGCACTCCAGTGGGATGACTTACAAATGTGAGGTGACTCACTGTTAACACAGGTGACAAAATCTTTATAAATACACTTGTCTCAGCACTGTTCCCACAGACATCTCTAGAAATCATGGGTGAAATGAATGCCTGTGCTAAGGGCCAACTCAAAGAATATGTACTAGCTTGATCCTACTTTTCAAGGGTCAAATGGGATATAAACAGTGCCAGAGCTCTCTGCACAAACATGAATTTTCCCTTTTGTGGTCTGAATTCCAGACTTACAAAGCACAATGGGAGCTTCAGCTGTTCTCAGCTCAGATTTTCCCCGGAAAATCAAAGTTTGTGATTAACTTTGTGTTTGAACATGATGTAAAATTGGCTCATCTGCACTGATGTCAGAGGGCTGCACCTAATTCAATTGGGGGATATGGCCTTTCCTAGTATTAAAATACATTTTGTCAATTTATTGCCTTTCCCCAGGATTGCTGATATCTATTGTGAGTCTGTAATTTAAGTAACACTCCATTCTACTGTATACAAATACAAATGGAAGAGTTTCTTCCCCTGACTTACAAATAGCCTCCCAATATTTTCTATAACATAGACCACTGAGTCTTGGGAACTTTAAAATCTGCTACCTTCTTTGCTATCTGTCCAACGTGTAATGCGTGTAATATGGTATCACTAATACGCACTTACATCTACTTCTTGTCTCCTCCATTTTTTCCAGTGCGTGAATACAAAAATGCATGCAGGGTTTTGTGTGACTGACTTAGATAAACCAAGCTCATGTTGCAAGTCAGAACATCATTTGCTATTAGCCATGCATATATAATAGATTACCACTTCTAAACCGGGTGTGCACTTTTTCATGAGCCCTTTTGCAGTGTAGATAAAATTTCCTTATACAACTGGTATAAGACACATCTCAACCCTCTCAAGAATGCCTGACACTCACCTGCCAAAAAAGTCGTCTATGGCAAACTGCCAAATGGAGTACACTTTCACAGCACACCAAAGAAGCAGCATAAAGACACCCTAAAGGTGTCCCTAAAGCGTTTCAGTATCGACCCGGTTATGGGAGCAAATCATTTGTGACCATCCATCCTTCCCAAATCCAGAACACAGCATTGGCCTTTGAAGAGCAAGTCATGGCAGAAACAATGAAGAAACACGAGGCCACGAAAATGAAAACCTCCCGTATCCAGTCCTCACTGCTGCAGCAGATTGCTTAAAGCAAAAAATGAACTTATAAGTTGCCTATGTACTCACGTGACCTAGCCTCCAGCCCCTACGTTCTCTTCCCTTTCCCTTTTATCTCCTCTTCTTTCTTTCTTCCTCCTTTTCTCCCTTCTCCTTCCCTTTTTCTTTCTCACTTCTTTTCTCTCTTCCCCCCCCCGCCCCATGTTCAATGCGGTTGTCTTCACCTGTAAAGGACAAAAGGATGTATATAAGCTCTTCAAGAATAATTACTTAAAACTGCCTTTTACCATGAAACCCTGGTAACATCTTACTACATGTCAGATTTACAGCTCAGACAATATATAGAAACATGGCATTTGGTCAGAACAGCTTTTTAGATTGTTTAGATGCTAAAACCATCTTCCATCAAAAATTGCAACGGAAACTGAGAAACTGGCATTTTGCCTTTTTCTCCTGCATGCATTAATTCAGGCTGAACGCAAGCCTTTAATATGTTCCTCGACGTCGTACCAGTATCCATCTCACAAACAGGGCTAATTTACCTCCCAGAGAAGAGAACTTTAAAAATGTACCATTCAGAAAATCATGATTTAGAATTTCCTTCTATTAGATCCATATTTTGTAATGTTGGCTGGGGTCATTCTAAATAGTGAATATATTAAATTATTGAAAGTCAGTGAAATGCTCTCAATTCTCCTTCAGATTGAACAAACCCCATTTTTTAAATACAGATTTAATCTATACTTCTTAGTAATAAAACAAACACAATAGCTCATGTGGTAAGAAAAGCCAATATTTATGTTTTATTTTCATTTTGATATACTGGCTTGAAAACAGTATCAAAACTATACCCCTAGAATCTCTGCTTTGCAGAACTGAAGGTCAGTCACACCACAGCTGAGTGCCGCTCTGCAGATATTAAGCAAGTGGACTGCTTTTGAAACTAGAGTAAATGGGTCCCGACCTAGTACGCTTAAAAAGAATGTGAAAGCATACAGCACGCCTCCTGCAATGTTACACTGGGCCGTGGCATAAGACAAAATTAGACCTTGAAATCAAACTGTACTGCCAGTTTCTCCCATTAATTAAACAGCATTGCAACATATCAAATTAAAGGCTAGAGACTAAACAAAACGTGTTAATATTGGTGAGAACGTATTCCTAACCTCCTGTGGGAACATGCCTGCAAGTAGGGGCTTACCATTAGAAGTACAGATTAAGAATATATTCTTGATCAGTCCTTTACTTGAAGAGATGTTTCTGCCACCCCTTGGCAGTAAGCTTTGAACGTTGCTCCTCAAATGCTGCGGTTTTCCTCTTCCTCCGTGCATCTTCTATGATTCTGCACGAACTTTAGTTGCTTATGTTACAATACACCATTGGTCTGCATGTTGAAGGCCCTTCTGTGGTAGTGCAAGTAAATACCACACGTGAGCCCTGAAAAAGACTTGCCTCAACAAACGATGTATTGTTTGAAAACAAAACACACCACTAACAAAGAAGAAAACAACTCAACTAACAGATGCTGAACTCAGTCTCTAGAGCTTCCACAAGCTGTGTGGGGAAGAGGATAAGCTCTTCTCTGCTGTTTGGGCCCTTTCCTTTCAGAACGGGTTTTCTCTTTATCCAACCATATGGTAGGCAGAGATTTCATAGTGTCACACTTTCACCTTTGGGATTACAAGAAGAAAGCCCCAAGGTAAACTTAACTCAGTCCCCTAACAGGATCACGGAAGAGTAGGGCTGGAAGGGACCTTGCAAGGTCACCTTGCTCAAGGCAGAGACTATTTCCTGTGACCATAGGGATGACCATTCCCATCCTCTCTATAGTCATTATGTAAGTATTTGAAAGTTATCAAATCCCCCCATAGTCTTCTCTTCTCTAGACTAAATAACCATTGTTCTTTCAGTGTATCTTCATAAGTCATGCTTTCCAGACTTCTAATCATTTTTTGTCATTCTCCACTGGACTCTTTCTAAACTGTCCACATCCTTCTTGAAGTGCAGGGTCCAAACTGGACACAGTACACCAAGCTTCACCAGTGCTACATAGAGTGGAAGAATCAATTCCCTTGGTTTCTAAGTGACACTCCTCTTAATGCAACCCAGGATGCTGTTTGATTTTTTTGCAACATGAATACACTGTTGGGTCACATTCACCTTATGGTGCACTGTAACTTCCAGGTCCTTCTTTACAACGTGGCAGCCTACCCAGTCATTTCCCATTCTGTATTTGTGCACACAGTTATTTCATTCCAGGTGCAGGACTTTGCATTTGTCCTTGTTGAATTTCATCTTGTTGATTATGAACTATTTTTTCAGTCTATCCAGATCAGTCCAGATCCTAGCCTATGCTCCAGGATGTCTATAATTCTACTCAACAATACCCATCTACAAATTTGCTAAGCGTATTCTTCGCCCTTCATCAAAATCATTAATGTCAATGTTAAACAATACTGGACCCAGGATAAACCCATGGGGAGACTCCAGTTGATACCTCCTTCCACCTAGACATTGAGCCACTGATAGCTACTTGAAGCACTTCCAGTCCACTTCTGGGTCCTCTGAGAAGCGTGCAGGGGGGGCACCCCATGCCTCCCCGGCTCAGCAACTGGTGCCTCCTGGGTCTGGAGGGGGTCACCCAGGGTCCCACCATGGCTGACTGCTGAGCCGAGGGGGGGGCAGTACACTCCCTGGAGGACCCAGGAGTACTTCTAGTTCACTTCCAGGCTCGCTGCCAAGCACATGGAGGCCCCCACCCACTCCTGTGGGACGCTTCATCTGCTCCAGCATTGCAGCATTCATGAGCCACGCCTGGTACCTCGAGGTACGTAGAAAAAACATAGCTGTGTCTATGGCCGTATCGCTGATTCTCTGAATCAGCATCAAATCTTCAGATTTGGATTCAGTCAAATCGAATCAGGGACAGTGATCCAAATCAACATATTGAATCACTGTCCTCGATTCAGGCTGAATCCAAATCCAAATCGAATAGGGCCTGTTTTGCACACCGCTAGTAGAGAGGCAATGGTTTTTCTGTTGCCATTGCAGAGGTTTTGTGGTTAAGATCAGGCAAACCATGAATTCCTGCTGACTTCACCCAGAGTCTCATGGGGTACCATAATTCCTGGACACCCTGTGTTTCTGGAAGGACTTACTCTAAGTCACATCCCCTGCTTCTCTTTAATGCTTCGCTATGCAGTTTCATTGTAGCAAGCATGAAGAGGAAACATATGCCATCTTCTTACTTTTTATCATCTATTCCTAAACTTGGCTAATAGGAAAAGACCTGCCAAAAAACTTTTGCAATTCAGACTCATCCTGAAGTAGTCTTATATCTATGACAAGGTTGGTGGAAGCCTAAATTAAATTTGGAACCCAATTTTAAATAGAATTTCAACCTCCTGAGTAAACAATAGATGGAGCTTGCCTATTAAATCATCATGTTTTAATTAAATTCTTTGCAGCTTGTGAGTTCTTTGAACTGAGCTAGGTGATAAATGCATTGTAATTTTAATAGGGTTATATTTTGTGCTAAACTCGCATAGAGCAGTGACACAAGATATATACTGTGTTACCACAAAATACGGCATGGTGTTCTGCTGATAACTGCGCAGTTGGTATATGACATGGTAGCTTCATGGAGGGAACAAAAGCAATGTAAGTGGGTTATTTTCAATTATAAACTTTAAAACATTTGCAAGTAAAGCCCATGGAATTATTCTTTTTTGACTTATTTTTCAAGAAGCTAATGCAATGTCCATTAGACCCAGTGGAAAACTTTCCATTTGATTTAAGAGGCTGTTAATGAGGTATGAAAACAAAGACCGTCCTTCTAAAACTACACGGGTCAAATATAAGCTTGTCTATGTAACACAACACAAAATGGTACGTGGTGAGAATGAAAGACACCTAAGCAATGAAAAAAATATAAGCAATGCATGTTTTTAACCTTCTAAAGATTTTGCCATTGATTTCAACAGGGAAAAGAAAGGCTCATGTCCATTTCCTGATTTATTCACAAGTAACGTGATTCAGACCTCAAACTTCTCCATCCTGCAGTTTCTCCTGTTTGCAAGAGCAAGCCTCAGCAAATCTCTTTTTAATTGTAACTTTAAAATGACTTCTTATACCTTTCTCTCCATCACTGAATATCTCTGCATGTTTTTTTCAAGATATTCAGGACTACTCTCCTATAACTCCTGGTACAAATTTGCCAGTATAAAAACTGATGTTAGAGCATGTGTCAGTTTTTAAAAATCACAAACTGTGTGTATTTCAGACTGAGTTTTGTTTGCCCACACAGACTTCTTTACACTGTGTGCCAATTACAGTAAGTGCCAGGGGTATAATCTTATCCCCACTGGAGTCAATGGGAGTTTTGTTACCAACTTCCACATAATCAAGACTTCACCACAGGTATTTATGTAAAGTACATGTGCACATGCAGTGTGTAGGTATTGTTAGCATCTTCTGTGTTTGCATGTAATAAATGCATCAAATGGGCCAAATTTTATCCTTCTATAAGTAGATGGGACTCTACTGAATCACTAGGAGTTGCCCCTCCTTAAACCAGGGCTGCATTTGGCTCTGCGATGGGCGCAGTTTTATAAATCTGAAAATAAATTAAAAAAATAACCCCCTCGCATTGCCGTGTATGACTGATGCTTAGAAACCATAATAAATAATGCCATTTTGTTGATCGGTTTCTGCTTGTAGAGTCCTCATTATTTCACCTGGATAGTGGCTTAAACAAAGGAACAACCAGAGAAAAGAAATATATGTGCAAAGTCCACGAATCATGCTATTATTTCCAATAGAGTTTTTTCTGGCATTAGCCGCAGTAAAATGAATCATACAGAGCAACATTTTTCACAAACCCAAAACATCCTACACTCACATAAAACTGATGTACACTAAAGAATGTTCACTGGGTTGTAGAATGGGAACAAAGAGGGTTGCAGACATCCAATTTGTCATCCTGATTTTATATAATAGCAGGATATAAGCATATAAATGGATAGGTTTGGCAGGTGAAAAGTAAAATTATAGGAAGGAGAGAATATTGTAGCTAAAACAACAGGTGCCATATTGCCAACAGATCCTTTCTCTATTTGACAGCTGTCTTACAATGAGGCTGAAAAATAATGTTAGCTCAGATCAGTTTGGTTCCCATTTCGGTTACTGAGGACAGGGACATATTTCCCTAAAAAGCATTGTTTTTGATCTTTCTTCTGTCATCACTTGGTTCGTCATGAAATACTGATGTGTATGCTCTTGCGTTCCACAATGTGACTGAATGACAATATATGGTATTGCGCATAAATGAGTTTGCAATGCCATGTGATGAAATGTGAGTATCTCATTATGCAGAACAATTAAGGATTTTTTTTTCTTTTTTTTAAACCCTCACACATAGGTAGTTGTGTGTAGCAGGGAGCTGGCTGAGCCCCGCACTTACTAGGGCAATGACTACTGGAGTGCTCTGCAGGTGGCATGCTCCCACTTGGCCCCGAGCATCAGTGAGCCCGCAGGTCAACAGCACGCTCCTCTGCACCCCCACTCCCTGGGTGAGACAGGCAGCCGGCAGGCAGCATGTTCTCCATGGGCCCATTCCCCAGGCCAGAGTGAGGGTCAGAAGCTGGGCTCCACAGGGGCCTGGGACTCAGCCCAACAAGGGGCAGACAGCTGGCACAGCCAGTGTTGCCTAGGGCGTGAAAGCTGCAATGGCAGGAGCTGATGAGCCCCTCCGGAGCTCTTAGCACTTGGTGGTGGCCACAGGGCATTTGGGGCGGGCAGGGGTCTAGGTTGGCTCAGACCAACCCAGAACTTCCTGCATAAGGCGGCACTGGTGTCAGATAGGGGGAACACAGCCGTAGGCGTTGGTCCACATCACGTCCCTTCACCACCAGACTCAGGGACCTGGGCTCCAAGACTAGGTCGACACCGGCTCTTCCTGCAGAACCCTGATGGTAATGCAGCCGAGTCAGGTACCTTTAGGGGTCTCACAGGGGTTTGTGGTACCCTCAGCCCCAGGCTACCCAAAGGGCTTGGCTCGAGACAGTCCAACCTTCTCAGCTAGGGCTCATCATAGGGGCTGAAGCCTGAAGAGCCCCCACTGCCTGCAAGAAGGTGGCTGTGTTATGTTACTGGGCCAAGGTGAGGCCTGAAGCAAACATGGACACTATTATTTAAATTATATTGGTTTATTCATTTTCTTACATGATGTGCATGCCATTGACCACAGACCTTTTACACTACCCCTGGGTCCATCTACATTGTGCTAAAATAGTGGGAGTGGGACTATGAATAGGGTGGGGAGAAAAAAGCCAAACTAATGGGAGCTGGTATCAATGTTGAAATACGATTTGGGGTTTTCTCTGTTGTTTTCCAAAAATGGTTTGATATGTTCCCATATGAAGGCAGAGGTACAAGCTGATAGCTGAAAAAACATTGCTCCTTCTTCCTCGGTCAGATAAGAAGGGACAGGGGTTTTAGATGCAAGGTAAAGAAACTCATTTGATACATCACTCCTGCTCCTTCTTTCATTTAAGGATTTCTTCTTGGTTTTTTATAGCAATCTGAATGACTATTATGTCAACATCAAACGAAACCTTGTTGCTGCCGGTAAGGTCCTATTTCTCATCTAAAATAAGATCATGGATGAAGCTAATGTTGTCAGCGTCAGGTCTTTCATTCTTCATCGGTGGGTGCTACTATCCTTTGCTCATCCAGTTGTGGATGGCTGTGGGTAAGCAAGCTGAAGGAGAAGTAGTATGTATGGTCTTATGTGATGACTTGTGTGCAGTCTTCTTCCCCAAGTGAACAGCTTGATTTGGGTGGGCTGTGGCATCTGGTTATCTTTGGAATACTTTGGGTTTCTCTCTTCCATTTGCCAAGGTTTTGTGGCCCTGTCCTTATTTCCAGACAGTTTCTAGGTCCTCTTTATTTACAGGTTCTAAAGTCAGTGGAACAATTTTTTGCTTTTAAAGAACAAAAGAGCCCAGTCAATGTTTTACTACTTATACACAAAAATAGGTACCAATGATAGGTCTTAGACATTCAGCTATTTATGTGCATGTGTAGTCAGGTAAGTCAGATATTTAAATTCTGCTATTTGCACTTGAAATTAATTGGTTTTAATCTTAAATGGAAGCACAAAATTAGGAGCTCTTTTTAAACTTTTCTTCCTGTGTGATTTATCCGTCAGATAGGACAGCTGAAAGCTGGGAGAGAGAGATGAAGCAAGGAGAATTATTACAGAAAAAATTTACACAAAATATTTTTAAAAGGCTGATGATAAAAATATTAATAGCAGAAGAATAATGAATGAAATCAACAAAAACATTAAAGCATCAACAATGTAATCAACAATAGTTTAGAAGGTTTATACTAATGAAGTCAGAGTGGTTCACATAGTAATAAGAGGATAATGAGTATGTACAAAATTGCATACATTAATATCTTCTTAAGTTAGAAAACCAATTTATTAAATGGTTCCCTGATGGCTGTGTTTTGCAAATGTATGATGGCCAAATAGCTTTATCCGCTGTAGATAACAGGCACAACTAAACTATTGCTGATGTGTTTGAAAGCACAGGAAACATTTGTCCAAGTTTTTTCTGGATGATAATCAAAAGTATAAAGTAGTTGGTATAGGCTCCCTACAGGATTGTGTGCTATGGTGAGAAATACTGTTCACTTATTCTGCTCATATTTGGGTTTTCTTTTGACAGATTGTGTGCATCCAGGCCGGATTTACACAGTAGATGACTGGGAAATTGCCTGATAGGACTTTTCACCTGCTCAGCTACAGAGATGCTGCCGTCTTGAGTCCAGATCCCAGAGCCATTGTAGTGAGTGGGAGTGCAGAACCTGACCTGGTGATGATGGCTAGCTAGCTGCTGTTTCTAGGCTCATCACTGCCTAAAATCCCTCCAGCAGCAATTGTTCTACACCCTAGCTGGGCTGCCAGGAGACTGTCTCTATTCACAGTTCCAGGTGGTCCAGCAATGCAGGTCAAGCCAAGCCGTGAAGCCTTGGAGGACAGAAAACAGCAACTGTATTAGGGGCATTGGGGGACTGTAGACTGTTTCACGGAACAGTGCAAATTACTTGCTCTGGCCTTCCCCCCATTGCCCTTCGGATATAGAGTGCTAGACCAATATCAGTATCCAGTTGAACAAATTTCCCACAACTTTCGTCAAATATTCTCTAGAGTGTCCATTTCAGTTTGTATACAGCTAACCCGTGGCAAGTGCTAAGCTAATAAAATCAGACGTTATAAGGCTCATCAAATGTAAGCATGAATGCCTAGACGGTCAATGACTGAAATCCACTGTGACCTGATGGCACATAAGAAAGGGTATCTAGAGTGGGTTACTGTGAAAGCTGAACTATCTTTTTGCTCTCCAAGTCCATGACGAAAGCCAAAAGCCTCACTAGTATAAGGCAGTTTTCACTGACACTGCTTGGATTATACAGAATATCTCTTAAGCCTTGTTCAGATGAGTTACACAATATTACTATGGTATTGGATTGATTCATGGGCAGAAACAGAGGCTTATTTGCCATGTGAAAGAGAAAGAAATCTGCAAGGTCATATGCACGAACCTGTATTGTATCTTAACAGTAGTAAAACCAAATTATCCATTAATCCTCATGAAAGAGGCTGTTTCACCCAGAACAAACAGATGCTGGCAGCTTCTCAGACACAGAAGGGAAGAAACCCTGTTTCTTAGGAACAGGTGTGACTGGTGAAAACTTTTTGGCAGGAATTCAGAGAAAGGCTTTCATGAGATCTGCTTTATTTATTTATTTCAAGCAATGCTTGGGGTAGCTTTTGGGTGACTGGAGAATCAGAACATAGTTATTTTTCAAGGTAAAATCTGAGAAGCTTTCGCTTCTCTTGGTGGAATATGTCAAGCCTTTTTTCCACGCATCATTTGATATACAGTGTTCAATTGCCTGATAGAGTAGGTGCAAGGTGAGACTCGGTGGTGTATCAGTAATGTAAAGGTCGCTAGAATATTGTGTTACCAGTCAGAGGCTTTTGACTTTGTGTGTCTTTTTGCCAGACTCTTTGGTGCAACCCTAAAACCCAAAGTAAGAAATATCTTAGAGAGTTATTTGAAATAAATATTGGGGAAGAGCTCATTTTAATGGAGTTAATCCTCCCAGAAATGGATAGCAGCAAGATATTTAATCATGGCATATCCAGTTTAATCACATTTAGAATCCTCTGGAAACTGAGCTTATACAACTTCTTTTAATTTAGAGGAAAGCATAATGCCTAAGTATTTAATCTCCTTAGGACTGATATTGGACTCAAGTCTTTTACAGAGTTTAATGGATAAATCTAAAACTGTGCTCAACTAAAAAAAAAAAAAACTTCAGGAAGAGTGTAAATTAATGAATTGTCTTGATCAAATTTTTAACCCCCAAATTTGTAACGTTTGGATATTATCCGGGGACACTAACAACGCTGGCAATAAAGTCGTGGCACTCATGATGATATCCTTCATTAAAATTAAGCCTAACTGAAAAGAGGGTTGAAGAAAAGCAATGGGTGCAGACTTTCCCAATGCTTCTGGGAATCTTTCAGCTTTATGAGTTATTCTGGGACTAATATTCAACTACATTTTACACTGCAGGTTTACTCCAGTGAGCTATGGCATAGATAGCATTGCCTCAAGTCATAGATCATACAGAATATTGATTTTTTTGTTTGTTTGGTCTGTTCCAGATTTTCATCTTCCTGTTCAGTTTATCCTATAATACTCCGAGAAACTTTTGTGTAGAATGACTAGGTTTCAGTAATTTATTTCATAGCAGCCTTAAAGTAATGCTAGTATGACTCTACCCTTATGCTTATGCAGCTCTGTTAAACGCAGTAGGACTGCATGGCGGTAAACAAAGGCAAAATTTGGCTGTTATTGTCTCTTATGATTCCTTTCCCATGCCACGTCCCTGGCAAGAAAATCTCATTAGCGAACAGTTTGTTTACCATGCCCTCTCCATCCAGCTTAAACTGCGTAGAGCATAAGTCTGTCACTCGTCGGAAGAAACTGCAAACCCCTTCCCCACATTGGTCAACACATATGGAGTAGCTTCCTGTGATCAGTGAGACTAACAAGGGAATACTAGTCATTAGCATAGCTAAAAGGTTCACAATCGGGCTCTTCATTAAAACTAGTCTAAAAGAGAACCCAAAATGGCGGTCCCCAAGATAAAACGTCGGGAGAAATTAATAGTAATAAAAATAAGCTGTAACTAGTGCCTTTGTCTCATGACATTGTTTATTGATGCTGAGAATCATCCTGCATAATAAGTAGCTTTTATAAGGTGGCTTGTGCTTTTATACCAGTGTACTAAAATCCAGATGTATTTCAGCGAATGGGGGTAGTTTTTTCTCAAAGTGTCCTTTGGGAAAGTGGTATTTTGGGCTCTACACCCAACAGCAGTTTGAGTCCTCTAGATTCATGGAATGGGAAAAGGGCATTTATAGTCTGAGCCCTTTCATGAAAGGATACAAAACATTATCCAGGAAAGAAGTGTAGAGAATAAAATCAAAATAATAAATTCCAAAGTCATCTGGGCAGATAGCTCCAAAGCTAACATAAATTCATGGATAAATTTACAATTTTATTCTTTGTTGAAGGAAAATGGGGGGTGGAAGTCACAGAAAAGTAATAGCAGCTTGTAGCCTGAATTCAGAAGGGAAACATAATTCCTATTTAGTTCCAATAAGGGCATAATTCATGGATCTCTTAAAAATCAGATCAGAGCGGATTAATTTAGAACCTTCTTCCCAAAGTGGAAATCTGTTTAAAATCAAATATTTCTGCTGGCAAGAAAGAAACTGGAGGCTGTTTTGCCACTTGGAAGAAAAAGATCCTGCAACTCTTGCCATCTTTAGGTAAGAGGAGGTGTCATTTTACTGCAGAAGTCCGAGACCCCACGTGCGGTCATCCCCGTGTCCTGGAGCCCAGCTCCTGATGGCCACAAGGGCAGGAGTGATGGATTCCACCTGTGCACAGATTCATCATTTACTGTTCTCAGCAGTGGGACAAGCCCCTGCAGCTCTCAGCCTGTTTGTGTCATGCTCCCTGGCTTGTCAAGGGGAGATTTCATGCCCTGAACGTCCTTCTGGAACAACACGTGGCTGCTTGGCCTTGGTGTGTGTGCACGCAAGTGGGGAGGATTTGCTTTGGAAGTGTGCTCTCTCTGTACAGATGCACACCACTCAGGTGGCTTGAAAGGGTAGCCAGCTGCTTAAGGCTAAATCCAGAAAAGGATATAAGTTATTTATACTGCAAATAGAAGCAGAGTGCTATAATTCTCCCCTCTCAGCTAGGACACCCTAGAGTAATTCAGACTAGCAAGGACTCCATGGCATTTGCTCTTTACATGCAGATCTCATGATAGCGTTGCTATTCTTTTCTACTTCATAGCATGTTTAGCTACTTAATACGGTAAACTACCTGCTGTACCTGAATGATTTTTAACCTTTAGGGAGTTTGCTGCTAGCTGGAGCAGAATATTGGTGTAATGAACAACTGACAGAAACAGCTTGTGAAATAACTCTGTTTGCCTTGGCAATAAGCTATCATTTTGTATTGCACTCAATTTCCATTTCTGCCCACAATGTTTGATCAACATGGTCATGATGAGTCAATACCTTATCTATATAAATCCATATGCCTATAATTAGGCTTGTCGGGATTATGAAGGAATGAAATGTCACTTATGAGATTCTGAGTTGCTTCATCTCCTAATGACCACAGTGGGTATTTGGGGTGACAGTGGGTATTTGGGGTGACCTCCTAGCTGGTATAAACTGGTGGAGCTATATTGGTGCACTGTATTTTGCATAGTAAAGCTTATTATTAAATTATAAAGAAATGACATGGTATCTTTGGCCTACATAAGGATCCACCATCTCATCTTACACCCATTTAAGGACCATAAGCCTTGAGTATGTTTAAACCAGGGTAAATTTTTCTAATTCTAATTTTAATGAAAAAGAAAAAAAAAACAGCTAAATTATTTCTCAGACTATTTTTTTACTTGTATGTATCTTATGGTTTTTATTTTTTTTTAAATAGATATGGCCCTAAGATATTACCTTTTAAAAAGGCACGGATACTTAGTCAGAGAAATAATATGAGAATTAACTTCTATTTTGAAACAGGTATCTTGCTATGAAAAATAGGTATAATAAGCAAACAGGGGACTGACTGCTGATGACAAAACACAAAAAAACTACGTACTTCTTAAGGTATGAGATCCACCTCTAGAAATATGAGTGCAACCCCTCATATTAAAATCCTAAAGGTAAAGTTGTATCCTTCTTTGAGTAAAATGGAAGTTTTGCCATTGACTTCAATGGGTCCGGAATTTCTCCTCATCTGAATGCCAGATTTGCCTCAGAGGAATTACATTTGCACATTCATTTAAATGATGATCATATTATTCATCAAGATGGATCATAAAATGAATTGCTAAAGCTGGTTGGAACATGCTCCTTGAAATTTATTTTCATTAAGTGATGACTATTCTCAAAGTTGAAACTTTTTGCAGAGACGCATTGATTTTGAAAAAGTTTTTTCTCAGGAAGTTTTTTCAAGTTCAGACGTCTCTGGTCACTTTTGACTGGAGAGAAGGAAAGAGAGAGAAAGAAAGAAAGAAGAATTTAGAACCTGGCCTGTTTGATCTGAAAATGGCTGTTTCACTCAGGTCTCTCTCACAAAAACATTTTGAAGGTTTTATTTTCATTCTGATGAGAGAAGGGGAAGGATTTGAAGCTCAAAAGGTGTCAGGAAACGGAATGGTATCCTACAACCACCTCCGCTGATTACATTGAATAAATCTTTTCCAAAATCAAAATTAGGCTCCATATTGTCACCGTACAACTAAATCCAACAAACTCACTTGAAAGGCAGGTATACCCTAATCTAGGGATGACCAAAGTGTGGCTTGTGGTTTAAATATGGTTCCGTCTTTGATTCTGGGCATGGGTGACTAGTGCCTCCCGACTCTCGGGGGGGTCCCCGAATGGATAGTCGGCAAGTGGGGAGGCCCCCCGCAGTGGTCATGCATTGACTGGGGGGGGAAGGGGTTTCTCCAGCAGCCGGTTGCCGAGTGCATCAGCAGCACAGTGGCGGTGGAAGAGCCGGGACTTCCTCATGTGGCACGGGGGCAGTGGAAGTGCCGGCAGTTCCGCCACTGGCGCTTCTGCTACCGACATGCCACTGGCGGAGCTAATTTCATGGGGGCACTGGCACTCTCCATACCCCCTACCAGCTGGAGTGCTCATTGTCGGGGGTGCACCAGCGCTCTCAGGGGGGTTGCGTGCCCCCTGTACACTCCCTATGCATTGCCAGTGATTCCCGGATACGCTGCCCAGCTCAAAAGTTTTGAGCTCTTGCAGTTCTTGGCAGTGCTGTTGTCTGAAAATAGGTGTCTGTGAATGGGTTAATTTCTTCCTTCAACAGATTATTCTCAGGTCTTGGTGATGAGGATAACTGACTCAAAGTATTGATAAATTTATTAATAAGAAACTAGAAACGTACCCAAATATTTCAGTGGTGTTGGATATAGATTTCATTAATTTTCTACTGGTTTTCTTCCCTTTCCCTTTTGCTAGCTGGACCCAAATCCCGCAGCAGGATAATGGTAACAAATGACTATCAAATTTTCCCTGAAACTTAATAACCAGTTATACAACAACACTTCTGAACAAATTAATCATGATATTCTCCATGAATATTCTGAAACAAATGCAAAGTATGCTGGACTATATCCAAAGCTGTGCTGGCTTTTACCAGCCAGGCATCTGTCCCGCTGCTTGCTACAGAACATACGTGATCTGCTTTAAAGCCCATTTTGTGATTCATGTCTGATAATGAAGTATACAAGTATCTTAAGGTTCTCACAATAAAACAAAGTCCTTGATGCTGAAAAGATAATTGCACTGGGCAGTGAAAATAAGTTATGACAGGGAATTTTCTTCTTAAGAACAATTTCTGACTGTATTTGAAGCCATATAGCTGCAATACACTTGGATAGGGAAATGTGAACAAAAATAACATTATTACAAAAAATACGATAAGGCAATAACTGTAAATTCCAAATAAATGTGATGGATATGATTATGATCTCATTTACTCTGTTTTTATCCTGGACTAACAATTTCCATAATAGAAGTGGACTGAATCCTGGTAGGGTCCTTTATTACCTCTGTAGGCTCAGGCATGCTGAAATTAGACTCTCTTAGCAATTTTTTTCTTAATTCTACTGGTGTATATCCACAATAACTCCATTAAGGCAGATCCTGATCTGTGCTATGGGAATGTGGTATCACTTTGCTGATGCATGGCTTTACAGTTTAGCTGTGCCTGAACCACCTCCTAAAGTATCTCCTATGTTTATATGTACATGGACAAGGAGACATGATTATAGGTGATACAGAACCACCATAGCTCCTGTCCACGTGGTCTCCAGTCATTTCATAATGTTGAGCTGTAGGTTTATTTACCATCTTTTTTTTTTGTGTTGGCTTTAAAGGGATGGTTGTGACAAGATGAACTCTGTACTGGATGACTTGGCTTCAGGAAGAGCAAGGATCCATGAAACCTTCTAAGGTTTGTGTATGTTCTACCAAGTCACAGGCATAGCACTGGCTATGTTCGAACTCTGTGTATGTAGTATACCACAGCCCAAGTGCCATAACAATGACTCATCCTGGAACAATATTCCATCTACTGTGAGACAAAATATTTCTGTGCACTGTCTGCAGCATGTCTTCCTGTTCTTTGGGCCTGGACATATTATACATTTCCATGGGCGTCATTAGCATTTGGCCAGTACGCTACCATATTGACTTGATTCTAAAAGGAATTTGAATTTAACAGGCTCTACCCACACCCCAATTACTAGATTCTAGCCTAGACATGAAAAATTGTAAATGGGTTATAATTTTCTCTGTCTCAAATCTAATTGTTGGGGGTTCATCTTAAATGTGTCTACCCTACTGCTGCAGTAGGAAAAGAGCGGCAGGGGGCAGGCAGTGGGGAAAGTAGGGGAGAAGTAGGAGGCAGGTGAGCAGGCATCCTGCCCCTCCTCCCCGGCCTTCCTGGTGACTACACCTGACCATTTCCCTCCTCCTTTTGCTGCTTTTGCCACTGATCTAAGCACAGGTGGAGCCCCAGACCTGCTCATGCTCCATGCTGCAGGAAGCAGCTGTGCTGGAAGCCCGTCTCAGTACCCTGCAGGTTTCTTCTTCCTTGCCCTGCTCCATTTCCCCCTCCTTCTTCTGTAGGGAGACAAGGGAAGTGGCAGGGAAGGAGAAATCTGCCAGGTGCTGAACCAGGCTCCCAGCACAGCTGCTTGCTGCAGCATAAGGCAAAGTGGAACCCACCGCAGCAGTGACGTGCAGACTCCTTTCCCTGCATGGCTGCTTGCCAGCAAAGGAGAGGAGGGGAGGGAGAGGGAATCTGGGCAGGGAGCAGAGCTGCTGCTGCATGTTTGTATTTCTGCCCCAGCTAGGCTTCCTGGACAGCCATTTCTCACAGCTCCCATTTGTGACACTCATTTCTAAGATGAGGCTTTGTTTTCCTCATGATGAGTGGGGAAAAAAAACTCATCTTAGAATCGAGTAAATGCAGGGGACAGATGACACCATCCTCCAACCCAGGATAATTTTGCCCAGTCTGGTGGAGAATTACCACCAAAAGGTGGTCACACCAGTAAATTGCATCATCAAAGGTGTCATCTGTTTGCATCTTATCCTAGGACAGCTATTTACACAAAACCAATGGGCTCTTACCTGCTTTCCCATGACCTGGTGTGGAAGTGCACTGGCATTGGAGTTTACAGACTGGAACTACAGACCAGTCAGCCTCATCTCAGTCCCTGGAAAAATCCTGAAGTAGATCCTCAACTAATCCATTTCTAAGCACTCGGAGAAGAAGGTGATGATACAGATCAGTCAGCATGGATTCACCAAGGGCAAGTCATGCCTGACCAACCTGATTGCCTTCCATAATGAGATGGCTGGCTCTATGAATGCAGAAAGACCAGTGGATGTAGTGTACCTTGATTTTAGCAAGACTTTTGATACAGTCTCCCACAACATTCTCCCAGGCAAGCTAAGGAAGTACAGGCTGGATGAATGGACTGTAAGTCGGATAGAAAACTGGCTGGAGCATTGGGCTCAGAGGGTAGTAATCAATGGCTCAATTACTTGGCAGCCAGTACCAAGTGGTGCTGGAGCTGGTTTTGTTCAATGTCTTCATCAACGACCTGGATGGTGGCACAGAGTGCACCCTCAGCAAGTTTGCAGATGACACCAAACTGTGGGGAGTAGTAGATACACTGGAGGGTAGGTCTAGGATTCAGAGTGACCTAGACACATTGGAGGATTGGGCTGAAGGAATCTCATGAGGCTCAGCAAGGTCCTGCACTGAGGGCTGAACAATCCCATGCACTGCTACAGGCTGGGGCTGACTGGCTGGGCAGCAGCTCTGCAGAAAAGGACCTGGTGTTTCAGTGGACAGCAAGCTGAATATGAGCCAGCAGTGTGCCCTTGTTGCCAAGAAGGCTAACAGCATATTGGGCTGCATGGGTAGGTGTGTTACCAGAAGACTGAGATAAGTGATTCTTCCCCTCTATTCAGCACTGGCGAGGCCACATCTGGGAAACTGTGGTCAGTTTTTGGCCTCCCACTACAGAAAGGATGTGAACAAGGTAGAGACTCCAGTGGAGGGCAACAAAAATGGTTTGGGGACTGGGGCACTTAACTTATGAGGTGAAGCTGAAGGAACTGGGCTTACCTAGTCTAGAGAAGACTAAGAGGGAGTTTAATAGCAGCCCTTAAATCCCTGAAGGGAAGTTTGAAAGAGGATGGAGCTTGACTGTTTCCAGTGGTGACAGATGATAAAACAGGGAGCAACGGTCTCAAGTTGCAGCAAGGGAAATTTAGGTTAGATATTAGGAAGAATTTTCTCACTAGGAGGGTAGTAAAACACTGGAACAGGTTACCCAAAGAGGTTGTTGAATCTCCATCCTTGAAGGTTTTTAAGTGTGGGCTAGACAAAGCTTTGGTTGGGATGATCTAGATGGGGTTGGTCCTGCTTTGAGCAGGTGGTTGGACTAGATGACTTCCTATGGTTCCTTAAAACCCTAACTTTCTATATTAAGCTTCCCTATCTCAGCAGTATCCCAGCTTCTAAAAATGTTTTTGTGTGAACACAATGAGAAAAAGAAGTGTCATGACACTTTATTTTTTGGCTAGTTTCTTTCTTACAGTGAAGCCTGCTGATAATTACAGACAATGTGTGGGTGTGGTGGTGGTGGTGTGACTGATTCACTACATACACGTGTGTTAACATCAATCAATAGAAAAGTTTATTTAAATAGCTCCTCAAAGCCATGCCTTTATTTATTTGTTTTACTTGCATAGCCCTTGATTCTTGTCTATAGACTTGCCACTCCAGTGGGGTATATGGCTTTATATTAAGCAGCTATCTGGAGATTCTTGTGATGTCTGATGAAATCCCTAAGAGCAGAAGCTGGTGTAACTTTCCTTACACGCCCTTTGTGGTTCCCTATGGAGTAGGGTGGCCAGTGGTAGGAGGAGGGTAGGTTGTAAGTCACATAGCAGCTCCTAGCATCTGCTGTAGTTTCTATTAAAATTGAAGTGGCGTTCAGAACAGCCCCCCTTGAGGCTGTCCTAAATCTCCATAGAGTTAAACTGGCCAGTGAACATTTGCAGATCCAACCTGGAGTAGCATCCACCAGCTTTTTTAGGTCTTTGCTGTGGTTGGCATAGAGTGGACACAGTGTGCTTCAGGGTGGTGGGAGTGGGGCTTTTAAGCAGAGTGGCTCCTAAGCAACCGCTAAGTAAAACACTGCAGCATCATGTGTATTAAGATGCGCACTTTAAAAATGGCCACAAAATGCTTTATCTAAACCTCATTTGATCAGGCTTAGATAAAGTGCCCTACAGCCAATTTTTAAATGCCATGGGGCTGAATATATATGACACTGTGGCACTGGAGTGCACTAATTAGAACGCCGATGAACACGTGCGTAGGCAGCCAACAAGCCTATTTTTGCTGTTCTATAGAGGATTGCAAGACACGTGGAAAAGGTGCTATTAAACCAACATAGGAAAATACAGAACAATAAGAGTGACTGAATGTTGTCATCCTAAAGAAGCACTTTTCTTTGTCTGCCCAAATACTATAATTTCTTATTACAGATTCTGTATAATCCCTTATCAGTGTTGCCACTCTTCCGCTTTTATTTTGGCTGGCATTCTGGCACTCTCTGTATTCTAGGATTTTAAATCCCCAAATCTGTTTTCCGGGTCAGCTGTGTCTGTTATTCTAATAATAATTGTACTTGTCCTTGAAAAAGTATAACTCCAATTCAGCACTCTTACTTTGTTCCCACCATTTGTCTAGGAAGGATGGAGGGAAAGTCACAGATACAAAGAGCACACACATGCCAAGGACAGATTTTTCTCTCTCGGTCATCCTTTGCTTTATATCTTATTGTACACTTCAATGTTAATCAATTGATGCATTACCTTGGGACATAGACAACTTCCCTGAACATTCATTGTCCTCAGTACCTACTCTAAATACATGAAAAAAAGTTGATTGACCAGATTATTTTCCCCATTAACATCCTGGATGTTTCTTTTCAGACAGGTGAGGCATGGCAAGTTCAATGACAAGACACATGCCTATGCACATTTTGCACATTGTTCAAAAAACAACCAGAAAAGACAGAAATGCCCAAACTGACCTGGATTCCAGTCCCTTCATGGATGTGATAGCAGCCTACTCCACAAATTAGCCCATTGACTAAAACACATCTGAATACTCATTCAGCCTGAGGAATAGGACATAAGAACTGATCTTCTATGATTCAAATATTTAGAAGGAAAATTTTCACTATAGGATTTTGTTTTGCTATGAAGCCCTGTGTACCTCATTCTGTCAGCAGCACTGCCTGTGTTATACCCATATCTTGACGAATGTCCTGGCAACTGAACATGGGAGCACCGGAGCTAAAAGCACAAGCTGCTACAGCTTGAGCCAAAGCTCTGTGAAAACTTCATATCCTCTGTGAACTGGGTACAGAGTTAGATTTATAACACAAACTCACCAGTCCAATCTTTGGACTGTTTTTATCAGTGGTTTGTAGCCTTAGTTAACTACCGCGTTGCTGAAGTCTACCTTATGCATGCGTTTTGAGCAGCTTTTAATTTAACACTTGAATAAAGATGCCAGAGGTGTATTTTGCCCCCTGATGTATGGCCTGAAAAGATGTAGAGATCAGATTTAATTTGTATCAGAAAACTACTCCCAATGTACATGTACTAACCAAGCCTGCCTTGGATTTGTGAAGCTGGACTGGTAATCTTGGAAGAACAGACGGTCTCCTATTTCCAGCAGTTTCTCTTCTGGCCATGGCCAGAAATCAGGCAAAAAAAATAAATCATGAAGAACAACAAAAGCAAACTGTTCATCATGGTGTTTTGGTCTTTGTAGTTCCAATTCTGGCCTAATACAAAAAAGGAAAAAAAATCCAATGATTCTAGACACTAAAGACATTAAATGAAAATGACATTTGAAGGCATGATATGGGGAAACTCAAGAGAAGAAAAAGAAGATGCTCTTATGTGGAAATTGTTCCTTTTTCTCATATAATGTTACTTCATCCTACTCTCAGTATTACTGCCAAGAGACAAAGGCTAATCGAGAAAGCAGAATGAAGCAGAACCATAGCAAAGTGTAGATATGTATTAATAAAGGGAAAGCAATGATTAAAGGGACAACAAAGCATAGGACACAAAATAAATATATCATAAAACCTACAGTTGAAGTACATGGCTGCTCAGGCATTTCCTGTGGGCTAAATGCGTAAAAAAATTTAAGACACTCTGGTATTTCTACCAATGGGATGGCAAATAAAACTTTAGCATTTATAGCAGATAGCAAATACATTGTGCTAAGTAGTACTGTTTGGAAAAAAACAAAAACCACAGGACACCACCAATATTCTCTCTAGCCCACAGAGCATTTTAATGGATACATTTAAATAGTTGAGTGATTCACTTTCTTTATTTTGCCAGAGAATGTCAGAAGAACTCCAGTTAAGAGTCAGAGATTGTTAGCATTTCTGTTCTAGCATACCTCTGCTTTAAAGGTTGTAAAAATTAATATACACTGAATCTTGGCATTAAAAATTCATCAGCAAGCTGGAAGTTCCAGAAATAGGAAAGAAAAATACCATACACATTTATTGGGGCTGAGAGAATTTTCCATTCATGCCATTTAAAAATGCAAAAGTCAACGTCAAAAAAGTCAATGGTGGTTGGCAGTGAAGAGCTAGATTTCCCATGGACCTCGTTCTCCTGCCTCAGTGAATTAGCCAGAATTTCAAAAATGTCCAGCGACCAAGTGTTCCCCATTGTTCTTACCTTTGAATATCTGGCCATTACAATTAGGTGCCTGAATAGGAGCTGAGCTCTTTCACAAATCGATTGAATACGGTTTGAAATCATTATTTCTCTGCCTGTAGTGGCATTTCCATCTTATTTGTGATGATGTTATATTTTGGAGAATCGTTAATGATTTGATGTATCTGAGGGCAAAATCCACCACAACCCGTTCTTTAAAGCAACCTGATTTTCATGGGTCCTTTCTCTTAGTGCTGCTATTTCCAGGTGGGGTACGAGACACATCACTCATACCATTGTTTATGACACAATGGAGTTATTTGGAGAGAATATTACCGGTAGGAAAATTACTATGATCCCATTTCCTCATACAGGGTGCGAAGTACCATTTTCTAAAGCAAAATTATTATTACAAGTTTGGCAATAATTTCCAGTTGGCGATACTATGTGTGGCCTCGGTCTTATTTACAAACACAGCCCATTATGGCAGCCATAACACCAACTTGGCGTTTGTCTGTTTAAATCTTTTCATTGCCTGCAGTTGCACAGTTGAGGTATCAGAAGAGTACACTTTAATTAGCCCAGAGGAAATCACAGTAGGGATGAAATGGGTTGCCTTATTATTCTTCTGTTTTTTACTAACTGCAAATAAAAGCATGTAATTGAATTTTTTTTTAAAGCATTGTCAAGGCTCTTAAGTATAAAACTGTTTACAGTTACGATAACCTTTTCTAATCTGAACGTAGCACTTAAAAAAAAAAAGTGTATTGTAGCACCGAATGGATGTCACATTAAGTTGATGAAATGTTTGAAATTAGTAGAGCTGGTAGAAAAAAAAAATTGATGGAAGAAGTTTCAATTGAATAATGCAGTCTTGCTGAAATGGAAACATTTTACAGGAATGTGTTGATATTAATGAATTTTTTATAGTGAAAATTAAAATGAATGGTTTCTCATTTCGTTCTGAATATGTCAAAACATTTCATTTTGAGAAGATAAAAATGTTTTGTTTTCATTTTATCTTTTCAATTCCTTTCATTTTGACTTTTATATTGTATTACATTAATGTGGCAAGTAAAGCAAAACAGTTTTCCCTGTTGTAAGACCAGAGTTTGGTGTTGCTGAAGCAACTCAGTGGCCCAGAATCCAATTTTTGCAAAATTTTGTTTCCTAGATAATTTTAAAATTTCAGATTTAGAACCAACATATTTTCCAAGTGACAGAATTCCTGTGGAACCAGCACTAGCACTTCTGGTGCTGTGAGGCCGGTGAAGTGCGTGGTTCCCTTTATTGACCTGTTTCTCCTCTCATTGAGGCAAAGTAAGAATGAAGTGGTATAAGCTAGGGGAGAATCAGGGTGGGGTTCAATTTAACACTTACTAAGTGCAGTTAAAGTGCAAGCAGATGCATGTTCAAGCAGTTTAGCATGAGTTAAGGGGCTCTGTGGCATTGCAAACTTGTTCCCTTTCAGGCAAGGGTTATCTCCTGGCATACTAACTTTAATAGGTCACTGCATTTCAATGCTTTCCAACTGCTATAAGTAAATGCATGACGCTGCCTAACAGGTACTAACTTTAATACATCACTTCATTCCAATGATTTGCAACTGCTGCAAGTGAACATGTGACAAGTCCATCAGGCCTTATACATGATGATGTTTGAGAAACTAATGACAAAATGTTTCAACAACTAATGACTTCAGTTTGGACAGTACTGAATCCCCAGGAGTGAGCAGATTTTGGCTTACGACGTGGCAATCAGCAGCACAGGAACTAGAATTACTCTGGGTGCATTTTTTTTTCTTAAATCCCAAATGGATTCTTTCAGCATAGTATTCAAAATGTATGTAATGATAACTCTTACGCAGGAGAAGACTCTATATCTTCAAAGTGCTTTCTCAGTGTTAATTAATTAATTCTCCTACCATCCCTGGGGAATAAATACATAAGTAGTAGTAGAACCATCAGTCTGTAGGCAGGGAAGCTGAGGAAGAGAATGTAAAAGACTTGTGCAAGGTCAGGATTAGGACCCAGGGACTGTAATACTTAGAGCACTAGAACTGAAATCTGTGAGATGTGTAACGGCCCACAGCAAAGGCATGTATTAAACAGAGAGGTATTAAATACAATTTCATAAGAAAGTACCTGAGGTTATTTTTTTTAAGTAATGTGGTACAAATTAAACATTTAAAGGAAAACCATCACCAAGGTATTCCTTAAAAAAGGAACATTCTTCCTTTAATGGGAAAAATCCTTGGTGCTGAAAGTATTCGTATTATAAAACTAATGGGATGTTGATAATGAGGTGCTGCTTTCCTGCTGAGTTCTGTATTGGTCTTTGTCTTCTAGATCATCTACTAAGCCCTTTGCTGAATTACATCCTGTGTCACCTATTTTATATCTCAACTAAGCAAGCAATCACCTTTTCCTGTATTTATTTTACGGGATACAGACAGACAGACAGACAGGACAGGACAGGAATGGGTAAGCAGCTTGGTTAATAGTCTATTACTTACCAATCAGCTGGGTTAGTAGTCTACTGTAAGTAAACTACTTTAGTCAGTAATACTATGCCTCATTACTGCTTAAAGTACGCTTCTACTCTGAAAGATGATTATACGAACATTTCACATGATATATCTGTTTTTGTTAGTGATTCCCCCCTGCCCCCACCCCACGCACACTCCTTCCAAAAGGATTATTACTATCCTATAGTATGTCTGTAACTAAAGGAGGTGGAATATTTTCCAGTTCACAAATCATGAGTAAAAGTAATTTTTTAGGTCCAGTTCCTTAAATTAGTTGCCCACAAATCAGTGGACATTAGGTACCTTAATACAAGTTATAAACGTAAACAATTTTGAGGGCCTGACTTTTCAGTGGCTCCATGTTGAATATAAATATCACTGACCCATATTTTATATATTGTCATTATTTAGTCTGAAGTACCACCCCCCATATACTTAGGGGGTATGTATACACGTGCTCTGGGAGGCAGTCGGGGGGGGGGATAAGGGGTGCTTTAATTAGCGTGGCTCTGAGAGCTGCTATAATTAAAGCACCTGGAGCATTATGTCCATTAGTGCTCCCACACTGAAAAATGGTGATGGGTCACCTTAACTAAAGCTGGTCAAATACGCTTTAGTTAAAGCCCCATTTTTCAGCACGGGATGTTGATACATGTGACACAGAAGTCTGCTGGAGCTTGGTAATTACCATGTTCCAACAGACTTGATTAATCGAGTCTGCTTCAATGTGCTTGTAATTGCAACACTTTGGAGCAGCCTCAATGCATGATTAAGCACCCATCATGATTGATAAGAAATCGATGGCTGACTTGCCATTGCAATTGGCATGGAATCCCCTAATATCATTTCCCCATGTTTCCCAAGGAAGGACTCTCTATGATGTCAACTCCATAATTTCAGTCAGAAACCACCTCCCATTCTCTTTTGGCATTCGTCTGCAGCCATAAAGCTCTGACTATAGTTTCAATCCTTGGCATCAAATTCTGGAAGCGGGCCAGAAAAACACTGCACAACAATACTTACTTCCAATGTACCATGGGAGAGACATCTAGAAAAGTGCACTGTTTATTGCTGCCCTTTTCACATGCAAACATTCTCAGTCCTACCAGAACCATTTTGCTCGCACATTTTTGAACTAAACACATTTTTCCTCTTGCACACCAGGATCTATATCAGCAAGCTACCTGCCCTATCAGTGCGTGTCAGTTTTAGCACTTTGCAACATCATCGCTGGCATGCCATCTGCACATCCAATGATGGGTGCTGACAGCTATGTGCATGTATCCTGACTTTGTCTTCCTTACATGGTCCCCTTTCTTTACCACGCAGGAACCCCTCGGTCATTGCCTACATACAAACATTCACCACGTCCAGTCTAGCAAAAGAAGTGTGTGCAGCCATTTGCCACTTCTGGGAGTGATGCACAGAACTTGAAGGAAGTAACTTGAGGTGGGAGGAAGGGCTGGTGGGCCTCAGTGGGAGCACTGGTGGGTCCATGTAGGCGGTTGCCCATTCTTGGGTTGGAGAGAGGGGAGGAAATCAGGGGGCTAAAACCCCCACTCAGGGTTGGACGTTGGGTAGGAACAGAACAGCCCAGGGGCTACAGTGCCTGGCTGGGCTTTCCCAGCCCCATAGCTGTGCTGCAAATATGTACAGGTGTTCACTGGACTGGGTTAACCCTTTTTTGATCAGGTTAACACTTTCTTGATTTAAGTCCACCTTCAGAGGTAAACTAACTTAGACTGGATGTGCCAATTTTTGTTTGATTTAAACACCTATATGAGTGGGCACCTTGGTTAGGTCACTCTAAATGTAGCACTTGTACATACCCATTATTATTTACACTGGGATATTAACAATAGGGGACTTGATAACAAAACTGTGTATGGTAACTTCAGATTACGAAGGCCCAACATAACTCACTTGGCGATTCTCTCCCACAAGAATAGCCAGCTCATGATATAATTTTGAAAAGAGATTTCCAGGTTTTTGAGATTGAGGTCAAACTGTGTGAGGTGTTGTACAAATATATATGACAAGACAGCTGTTTCCCAAAGGACATTTGTGTGTGTAACCTGTACGATATATGGAAGGGCCAATGCCAAAAGAAATTCATTAGTCCAGATGTGTCTTGGGAATAAAACATTCGTCATGAAACATTTTGATTTTGTATCACGTGTTGTGAATTTAAGGGACATCAGATCAAGAGTTAAAGGGACGTTAAATATCAACCTTTATTTGCCAGGAATGTTTTGTCAGTGTGAGCAGCTATTCTAATTCAGAATAATGAGAACACTTCGGCTTTTTTTTAAGTTCTGGTTTTACTTCATCTAACATGACTACGGCAACTTCATGTCTCTCTTTATTCAGCAACACAGAGGTCACTGCTGTGAGATTTATTTGATTTCACAGTTTGGCTAATTAATTTGCTCATTCTGAGCATTCATTGTCAGCATTGCTCTTGGAACAGTACTACCAAAGCAATAGATTAATTTACATGGTACAGTGCATCTGGAATAATTATTACCCCACAGAATTGTTATTGCTTGAAATCTGAAGGGAGAGGGAAATTCCCCACTGTGATAAAAGGATGCTATTGTGGTTTTATCAACGGAAAACAACTACATGAACAAAATTGAAAAAAAAAAAAAAAGACGACTCTTACAAATGTTAAGCAGCATATACTCCAAAAGTCCACAAAGCTGTTTTTCCACCAGGTTAGTTGATGAGATTGGGTTTATTTCAAGTTTGACTGCCAAACTAAAATAAAACAACAGCAAGAGTATTAGCAGCATTAAGCCATTTCATTGACCAGTGCAAATGAGCAGCCCAGCAGTGGTTTCTTCACATCTAAGGAATGGTCATAACCTACCCAGTCCTGTGCACCACTCTTATGAAGATTTGTTTATAAACTGGTGGGAATTTAGAGAGAAGGATAAAAATAATTCTGTATTCATGGTATCTGGAAGATTAAAAGAGCCAGATAAGTAGCATTTGGACCATTAATGGCTGAGGGAGGATGTTAACGCCATATACAGCAGTGGAAGGGCATAAAAACAAAAAGGGGAAAGGGAATTTGTTAGAATTAGCCAGCAGTGTATAACTAGGATTAATGGTGTGAAAAACTAGTAAAGGCACATTCTCGGTGATCGTCAAGAATAATGTTCTAATGTTTATTTCTATTAGCTGTGGGAATACAGCAGTTTTCCAGCGGAATGGCTAAATGCTGTTTCAAACAAGATTAGACAAAGCCATCATAGATTTACTGACAGGAGCAACTCCACTTTGCCAGACTTGCCTCCAACTGCATTCTCTGTTTCGATATCATCTTTTAAAAGACCTACTAGGCTACTCCTTTGACCATCCTTTCAGCTTCAGCTCTGGGAAGTGTCTGCACTCTCCCTTCTGGTTCCTATTAGGGATCTAATTCTGGCACCAGTGTCTTGCTCCTGTTTGGTTACTTTAATGCTCAGCAGAGGATAATAGGGAAGACTCATTAGGTCATGGAGACCATCTGCTTGCCAGTCTTCCTGGTGGTTTATGTTCTGGCATTTCCTGTAAAATGAGAACGATAGCTAGCATCTTTTTAACTGGAGCTTTTAATCCCGAGAATAATGTACTCGTGATTTCCTCCATCAGTGTCACTTTTGGTGTTGCAGTATCTCTAGATAGGGTGTGCATGGTGCCCATGGCAGCGGGACCAGTGAAAATCCTGGGCTGGAGCTGGCTCTTCTAAGAGCTGGAGAAATCCTCACAAAGTCCTCAGGCCAAATCCCTGATGCATGGTAGAAATAAGTGACAAATAAAAGAGTGAACAAGAACTGCTTAATATCTCCTGAGTCTCTTGTGCCTCAGATGAAAGTGAAAACTTAAAAAGAAAGGTCCCAATGATTGCACTTTGCTAATTAGCCTGGGGGAGGGTTTTAATAGCTGTAATTTAGTCAAGTGAGCTATGAACATGTTCCACTATGGATTTGAAACAGGTAATAGGTGGGCCAGGTAACATACAATGTGCAGCTAATTTTTAAGTGAACAGACTGGCAGACTGCTCCACACCCACCTCTGGTTATGATTTCTCTAGGCCACCAAATAACATTGTACTCTGCTAAGCCTATGCAGTATTCACCGTTCCCTAAAATTTCTAACTTTTTTTTTGAGCAAGAAAGACAAGGATAGTTAAAGATAGGAAAATGGAATCTTCCATTTGGTTTATGTTAGAAAGAGTATTTGGTGAGTAGACAGGAACTTGAAGTTCAGGGGACTTTGTCGACTATGCACAAAGGCTGAGCTTTCCAGAGATGCTTAAGTGGATGCTTGGCTTTCACTAAAACCAAAAAGCCTGGTTTTGAGCCCACCTGGCCGGGAGGGGGATGGAGGGCTTGTAGACCTAGTTACGTTCAAGACTGAGCTGTTCGAAGCACCAAGAATAGCTACTTGGTGGCTTTTAGGATCTCTGAGGACACTTGCATCAGGATAGTTTATCCAGCCAAACTTATGAGATAAGAATTCACTTCAGTAGTAGAGCTTCAAGGAAGCCAGTAAACTATCTTCCTCATAAAAAAAAATGGACTGTATTGTGCGAGCATGCAGGGAGCAACAAAACAAAATATAACAAAACAAAAAAACCCAAGGAAGTAGCAAGCATCTCTCTGTCTCAGCATCCCTTATCTGTTAAGATGTAAATTATACAGTAGCTATTCAGTATCTGTTGGATGTCTTTAAGGGATTACACTCGGTATTGATGTTCTCCTGTGAATTCCCTGATAAAAAAGCCAATGTTATGTCGACCATCTGCAGTTCAAACAAGTGACAAGGGTGACAAGAACCTCTGACAAAACAGGTGGAGAGAGTAGATGGATTCACTTGTACTCTTTGGGGGATTTTTTATTTTTTTTTTTTGCAGTTGGCGAAGTCTCAGGGATAACATAACCTTCAGATCAAATAATCATATGTGCTGTATAAACACTAACTCACTGAGAAAGATCACTTACATGATAGCATCAGTTTATTTCCTGACCTTTGGGGCTCATATATCTGTATTTTCATTTTGATGGGGTGCTAAAGGTGTCATTAAGGTGTCATTTGTCCAGTATTCTGTGCTATAGGTGTACATAATACCATATGCTTCTGCACATGGAGAACTTTCCACTTTCCACTTTCTAGTATAATCTAATATAGTCACAGGGAAACCAACCAAGCCTATATATTCTGAATCCACATATTTAACCAAATATGCCATCTGCATTTGAAACATTTGAAATGAGGGCAAGGTCTGATTACAACACTGAATGTTTATTGATTAGCAGCCTTAGTACTTAATGAACTGGTATCATATCATCAAAGGCACAACAACAATATGCGCTGATCTTTTCAGACCTTACAAAATATCGTCATTTCTGTTTCCAAAGCACTGATATATTATTACACGCTACTGGAAATAGTCAGGTCCTAGTTGCATGAGTGTGACTACAGAACAACCCCACTGATGTCAACAGTGGTTAATCTGTTCTAGACAAAGTGAATGGAAAGACATCTATTATGTTGTTACCCTTCTTTGACCCTAAAGGCTAGTCAGCTTGGGACCCTGTTGTTTCTCTCCATTCAGAGAAGAAAGTGATGATGGAGTCAGAGTTCTTTACTGTGATCCTGTTTACTGAAAAAGACCCGGCAAAGTCATGCTCTCCTGAACACAGAAGGAATCAAGCAAGACCAGACTGTGCCTTTGCTCTGCAAAGATGGTATCATTGCTCCAAGTCCCTTGTGCTCAGTTCTCAGCCTGAACACATCTTTTCTCAGGGTCATGCTTGCAGTGCTGATTTAAGCAGTGCCTGATGCAGCCTTCTCTCTCCACTTCTCTGGTGTTTCGGCTTCTCGTTCATAAATGCATCCAGCTAGCAAACTCTTTCCACCTGTAAAGGTTCTGCTAGACCTTTAAATTAAAGCTGGATAGAAACCAGCTGTTACGTATTTTAAGCACTAACTTTATAGCTGGTTGTATCTCTTTTTATAGCTGGATAGCTAGTTTAAGGTGTGATGGTTACTTTACACATGTGGCTGGTCTTACTTTGCATGTGTGGATCATCTACATTTATTGTGTGATTAACCAGTTATTTGCATGATATATGTAATGTCTATCAGGGGGCCAAGTTCCTTGCAACTGCCCTTGGTTCAGAAGCTGATGTGTGTTTGCACTTCATGTAGAGTCCATTATAAGTCAACTTACCGGTTCTACCCCTCGGTTTTAGAGAGCTGTAATCCAATTCATATTCCATATTACAACTTGTCATGGGAACTGGGATCAGACTCACTTGTATAATTCTGGATATACAGTGATAAGCAGAGAGCAGAATGAGTGCACTGATTTGTCCTGTCCTCATTCTCCAGGCAGGTCAATGGCAGTTTTTAGCCTGAAGGACTGAAACTACACATCCCATGTGATTTTTCCTGGAAGCTTTTTGAAATCTTAACTGTGCATGTAAAATGGACAAGCAGAAACTTCTGTTTGCTGTGTTAACTCGGTGCTCACAAACCACTGTCCCATTCAGTTCACAAGAAACATCCATTAAACCTAATGCAGATTCTGAAAGCTTGTCATAAGTTTCTATGGTCTTTTGCTTCTAAGAAGCATATTAACAATAGATGCTTAAAAACCCAGAATGTTATGTATAAATGCAATATTCCAGTTGGATGAATCTGATTGTAAATGTATTATGTAGTAATGGAGCTATTTACTCAGCTCTTCCTCTCCTAGATCAGCTTGGTATTGACCAAAAGTTATGACCATTGAATGCATGATCAATAGGCTATGTAGCATGATTTGTGGTATCAGTCACAAAGAAGACAGGTGCCATCAGCACAAATGGCAGCTGTAGCAATTATTTGTACATGCTCTTGAAAATAGAAAGCCACATCCTGGTCTGCAGCAGATTTACGGCAGCACTTCCTTGCAGTCCGTGATGAAAAGATTGCCTGTTTCACACCTGTTACTCCATACCAACTTCTCGTACTAGGAATAGTCAGCATCTACCTGTACCATGACACACGTCTTCTAGGATACTTTAGTTTGGTCTGCTTGTAGACACATTAATATCCACACTTAATGAGTTAGGCCAGAAACACTAAATATTTCTATTATTAAAAATACGTATTTTTTTTATCTGCTGCTTCTGCTGATGCCAGGAAAAAAAAAATCAATGCATGCAGTCTTCTGATGCATAAAATAATAAAGCTTCATACAAGACAGAACATGTTACTCATCATTTTAAATCCTAGGCCAATGTGCTGTTTTTCAGTGCTAGGCACTGAATTGAAAACATGGAGTAACCTCTTTGCTCCACCTGCCTAAGGCAAGGAAAGCGATGAGTTAAGGGCCAGGGTCTATTCCATCTATTAGACATGTAAATGGATTTAGGTGCCTAAGTTTGACGTTATTCCATTCTGTTCAAGTCCTGAAAATCCATAGTGCATCTACTTTTCTAATACATCATCATCTGACCCTTGAGAGTCACAAAATAGCCGGGAGGAGGAGGACCCACACCCCATCTGCATTATCAGCTTTTCAGAGACTCAAGCACAGCAGACTAGAACATACTTAGGTGCCTGATAGCCGGACTACAACCTGACTGTAAGTGCCTATTTAAAATGAAGAGTAACACAGCACAGTGTAATTGTATTGCAGTGCTTTTAGTATGTTATTCCCTCTGATTTCAGTGCCCGCTATTTAAAAACAATACACTAGACTGCCGCTTAAAATGAAGAGTAATATGTTGTTCTGTCTTGTAATTGTGTCCAGGGCCAAACCATCTGGTCTATCCGTTTACACATCAGACTACTGCATGCAGTGAAGCTCTCATTGAACATGTGATTCAAAACATAAACAGGATATAGGCCTGTTAGTAATAGACAAAACTTGAAGTGATTCACTTTTCAGGGACATATTGCATTTACAGTGACACTGTTGTAAGTCACACTCCATCCCAAGTATATTTAAAAATAATTGTTGGCTTAGAAATAGTATTTAAAGGTTTGCTTTTGGGTATACATAAATTGGCTTATAGGTATACATATATTGGGTATAAATTGGCTTATAGGTATACATATATGCATTAGAATGGTTCCAGACGGGCAGCAGAGGTTAACTGATTTCTAAAAGTCTGGTTCACACGGTCACACAGTTTCTCCACAGCCTTGGAAGCAGACAGGCTGTCCAACACAACATGACCAAGAAGGATGTATAGTCTGGAAAACAGTCTGGGAGCAGAGGGAGTATGTAGTACACTGCCCATAACAACGTAAGATAAAGTGGCAACAGCTAACAAGGGCCCAGAGTGTGGTGGGGGAGCCCCAGTTTTGGGGGAACAAACCAAATTAGAAGAAGGCCCAGAAAGCTACATGAACATGTGACCACAGAGAGAGACCAACCAGAGATAGCCACAGATGGAGGTCATCAGGAGGGAAGGAGAATACAAAAGCAGGGACTTGAGAGTGACAAAGTCTCCCTCCCTGTTCCTTCCTTCCTCCTTTTCTTCCCCAAGAGGCATTCCTATCCCCATTCCCTGGGAAGGGTCCCCAAGGCCGCCATGGACATAGGGCACACCACCAGCCTGTCACATCCCTCCCACTGGAGGGTGGGTGTGGGCCTCGGCATCCCACCTCCAGGCTGCTGACATATGATACGTAAGAGAGAGAGCTGAGAGTGGAGCCTGCATCCAGGCCAGATGTACATTGACTCCGATGACAACCCTAGAATTTGGTAGATATACAGAATTGCTTAATTTTATGTATTGTTTCTTTTCTTTGACCACTGTGTATCAGTAAATTTGCCTATTATTGAATGGAAAGGTTGTGGTTGGTCTGTG